>NW_026930741.1:0-52500 GCF_032062105.1 Saccostrea cuccullata | reverse complement strand
TTTTAAACAATTAGGTTAATGTCTTTGACCTCAACATATCACTTTTAAAATCCTTAATCATGTTAATTGATAAAAGTTTAAGTTGTTAAAATTACTTGAACCTTGAAAATCATTACAGCAAACCCCATGTAAAAATTTAACACAATATCAATGTTACATGTTTAATGAATATACTTTTTTTTCAAAATCATTTGGACTTGTAAAATGCTTTTTAAAGATTTTTTTAATTCTTAACTTCTATGGGAAACTTGATGTTTGGAACCTTATCACCCCTCATCCACCTACACATACCGTTACATGTATTTTAATCAAAAATTAAGAATTAATACAGGAATATGCATATTTCAATCAGATTTTAGGAACATATTACACTTTTCATTTCAAGTAATTGAGAAACATGAAACAAATCCTTTTATGTTTCAAAAGATTTGAATATAAATCATCCGGACAGATAAAAAAATAGCAGTGTAAGTGTAATCACTGTTGCAACTCATGATGGGTTTTGTGTCCATTTTGACTGTGGAAATTGAATGGCCACAAAACCTGTAGCTTGCAACAGTGATGTGTAACACACAGTGACACACATTTTTTAACTTAATTAAGAGATCTTTCCTTGTTAGAATCAAGACACCTTTACATCTTTACAAACCTCATCGCTATCATCTCCAAAAATATTGGACACCTTGAAAGATGACTGTTTTTTCTTTGGCATTAACAGCCCATACCTGTGAGGCATAAAATAAAATTATCTGTTAAATTTATGATTAAACACACTTTTCAGATAAAAAATCATTTAATTTGCTTACCTATTCAATTATTTTTATTCTTCAACAATTATTATGGTATTTTGAATAATCAGTTAATCTGTTTGGACAGCTTGGACCTCACCACAGATATAGAATGCCTCACATATACATACTAATAGATGTGATTTACAGAAAATTGCAGAATCGATTCGAGAATTATAACAAACTTTATTGAGGTACTGTAGTACATGTAGATACCTTCACCCCTCCCCCCCCAAATTATTTTATTTAAGTTTTTATCAGAAGCATTCAACATATTTTCACAACATTTACTGTTTAGGAGATTGATACCCACGAAGTTTAGGAACTAACATACAGAAAAATTTGCTTGCCAAAAGTTATTCCTCAATGGGCAATACTCGGCTGACTCTGATACGCTTCATTCAGTGTGCCAGGTACGAGCCATCCAAGGAGCTCTGAGTGGTTATTACCTTTTAAGTATTTTGATGCAGACTTATGATATCTGTAGCCAATTGAAAATACAAATTTTCATTCTTTGCACTGTATATTGGTCAGGAGTATACATTAAACAGCTAGTTCCTGGGGTTTTGGGTTTTTTTTGTGCTATCCAACAGAGTAAAGTATTATTTAAGTACAATTGTAAGTCTATAAGTATTGTACAGGTATTAAGAAATTAAGTTTTATTTATAAACTTGATACATCCTACTTATCTAATACTTTCATAATTTATAAGATAATAATGAATGTTTTAATTAGACTGATTAACATTGATTAAATTAGACAGATTTTGAGCAGGGTTGGTAGCTTTTAAGAGTAGACATCCATTCGGCCAGCTGCTATTTTGAGTGAGTTTTCAACTTTGTTAAATCTCTTTATCTTTACTTGTGTAATGGTTTGGACCGTGGATGTCAGCCTGGATAGCTCAGTTGGTAGAGCACCTGACTGGAGATGCAGGGGTCCCAGGTTCGATTCCCGGTCCACCCATACATTTTCTCCTTTCCTGTTACACTTGTAAGCCTAGAGTGTGTAATTTCCTAGCCCCAATAAAAAGTTACTAGCCCAAATGCTGGCAGGGAAAAGTTTATTGCTGAAAAAGTAAGGATCATTTTTTTTTTAAATAAAGTTTAATTCTTGTTAATAATATTGAATCGTATATATTTTTACTTAATAATCAATCGGGCGTTGCTAACTGCACATCCCTGTAATAAACAGAAATAGTTTGACAGTCCCTGAACTGTGTATATTGGGCTTCAGCAGAATATTTAATCTATATTATCCATTATCCAAAATTGAAATATTATTATAGTTGGCCTATATACAAACATAAAGAAAAAATAGCTAAAATTTTTGCAAATTCATGAACGTTTCTGTTAAGTAACTTCTTGTTATTATCCTAAAGTTCATAATTAAGCAGGTTTAATGTTAGATCTTCTGTGGAACCAATGTATGATGTCCTAACACAGGCACCTGAAAAGACTGGGACCAATCGCCCAAATGGGATATAATAGTCTGTTTGGGATATAATATCCCAAATGGGCTATAAATTTATACAGTGCAAAAATTGAAATTTTTTATTTTGGCCATAAATATCATAAATCCGTATCAAAACACTTGAAAAGGAATAACTTTTGGTAAGTTTTTTCTGCAACCCTACAGTTTGTAAGATTGATCCCCAAAAAGTTAAGGAACTTCTGAGGGATCAATCTCCAAAACAAATAGCATACAGGAAAACTTGTCAACCAAAAGTTATTCCTTTTTAAGTGTCCTGATGCGGATTTATGATATTTATAGCCAAAATAAAAGTTTTCAATTTTTGCACTGTAAATTTATTGCCCATTTGGGATATTATATCCCAAACGGACTATTTTATCCCATTTGGGCAATTGGTCCCAACCTGCTGAATTCATATCAATAAGTCGCTAAATAAGCCAAATATCGAAAAATTCTACCTCCTCTATATATAAACACACTATAATGTATTTATATAGAGGGGGTAGAATTTTTCGATATTTGACTTATTTAGCGACTTATAGATAGATATTTATTGAATTAAGTATTGTAGGCCACCGGCCCAAAGTACATTCATATTTTACAATGTTACATTTACAATTTTAGACAGGCTTACCAGGTATACAATATGGAAACATATAGACTATACTTATAAATTATCACATATTAAATTCTCAATGAACTTTTCCCTCTCTTTAAAAGCTAAAAAGGTAAATTTTGCGACCTCATTTAACACTGCATCATTTCCATATATAAGCATATTCACAGTGTTTTTATAAAATCCTAAGTGTTTCAAAATATTACAGTTTACTCTAATATCCATATATAATTCACAATTTTCTACAAAGTGCTTTTCATTTTCAATACAATTTTTATTTGCTATTTGACAGAAGAGACAAAATCTATTTTCTCTAGGAATATCTTTAAATCGACCATGTTCAATTTCCAAACAGTGACTAGAGGTTCTTAATTTACAAAGTGATTCTCTAAAAGATACATTGTTTATGACATCTAGAGAATTTTGAATTTACAATAAAAATCCAGTTTACTATAAGAGATCAATGAAGAGTGCCATTCTTGCATATAGTTATCCTGAACTCTTTGTACAAACTCTTTTAAAAATAATACATTATCCCCTACACCTTGATAAAGCCATACATAGTGGAATCCAAATCTACATAACATTGACTTCACTTCTGATGCCCAGTTACCTCTAATTCTACCTACATTATTTAACTGAAGTAAAAATAAGTAACATCTTTTTGGATGTCTATCATCTTCCATACAAAGTATCTTTAACCAATATGTAATAAATTTCTTAAAGTACTTTACCATTAGAGGATATCTCCCTAGTTCTCCTAGTACAACTATTTCAGGTGTATTGTTCTTGAGTCTTAAAACTCTTCTACAAAACTTTGTATGTATAGATCCGATACATTTCGATAACTCATACCCCAATATTTCAGCACCATAAGTCAAAATAGGTACAGTCATTCTATCAAAAATGCAAAAGATTTGTTTATATGATGCATTGTACATCTTCATAAATTTATATACAATAAACAATGCTTTTTCTGCTAGCACACAAATACTTCTTTGTCAGTTCCCATGACATTGTACTTGTAAAATATAACCCTAGGTATTTGTAAAATGATACAATTTCAATTTCTCTTCCATCAAAAAACCATTTCTCTGTATTTTTTGTTATACCCCCACGTCTAAACACCATGATCTTTGATTTTTGTAAATTAATTTTCATGCCACATTTGTAGCAAAATTTTTCTAAGGCTTTAATTTGATTTTGTAAGTTAATAACAGTATCCGCAAAGTTAACTACATCATCAGCAAAAAGTAACTGCATAATGTTAGGATATGTCTCATCAATGTATATGCCTTTACATTCTATTGATTCTAATAATTCTGTTGGTTCCCCAATGAACATGATAAATAATAAAGAACTTAACATGCAACCCTGTCTTGTACCTATATTACATTGAAAAAAGTCTGAAATAAGATTTTGATTTCTAATACATGATGTTGATTGGGAATACATTGACTTTAAAAGCAATAAAATATTTGTACTGACTCTTTTCTTGAATAGTGTATACAATAAAATATTATGTTGAACACAATCAAAAGCTTTTGAAAAATCTATAAACATGCAATACATTCTACCTTTGCTTTTACTAATATATTTATATACACTTGCTTGAAGAACAAAGCAATTATCAATAGTAGAACGTGCCTGTCTAAAACCAGACTGTTGTTCAAACAATACTCCTTCATATTCTGCCCAACAAGTTAATCTGTTATTCAAAATTTTAGTAAAAATTTTACTGATGACATTCAATAATGATATTCCTCTATAATTTTCTGGTATATTCTTATCTCCACTCTTGTACATAGGGCATATAATAGCTTTACCCCATTCACTTGGAAAAATACCTGTTTCTAATATAATGTTAAATAATTTTACAAAGTATTGTGATAATTGATCAAGAGAGTTTTTATAAATTTCTGTCACTAAACCATCAATTCCTGGTGATTTATTATTCTTCATTTCACTGAGTGCATCTTTTACTTCCCATAATTCAATAGGTTTATCCAATTCAACAACATCATTTTTTACGTTACCATCTTCAAGTTCTGTTAGAAAACTGTTTGCCTCGGATTCAAAGACACTATCTATATCAAACTTAGCAGAGTCTAATAAGGTTCTAAAATAATCTATCCACTCGGTATTTGAAATATTAGTTTTGAAAGTACCTCTTGTCAATTTCTTTATAGCTTGCCACATGTTTCCTGTATCATGTTCACTTAGACACCCTTCAATCTGTAACTGATTAAACTGAGATTCTTTAAAGTGATATAAATCCCTAAATTTTTGTCTTTGTAATTTATAAATGTTTAGATCCTCCTCTGAATTTGTTTTCCTATATGTGTTTAGCGCACGACTCTTTTCTCTCTTAGCTTCTTCACACTGTTTATCCCACCATTTAGGCTGCTCTAATTTCATAGGTTTCTTATCCCATTTCATTTCTAATGCACATTATTGTAATATATCTGTAATTAACTGTACAGCGTTGTTTACATTACTATTTCTTAAGTTTGTATCTAACGAGGACAAACATGCTTTTACATAATCTGAGTTAAATTTTTCAACAAAATCTGATCTTTTATCTTCTTTCCATCTAAACCTCACAAGATCCCCTCCCTTTGGTTCTATATTTTTTATCATTAGGTTCGGCCCTTTAAAAGTACAAGTCAATTGAAAATGGTCCAATATGGCAAATTCATTTACAATAAAATCTTTCAAAAAGGAAAATAACTACAGACAATAAAAAGTAATCAATGACACTTTTACCATTTGTAGATATGTATGTATACTGTCCTTCAGTATCACTTTCAGATCTTCCATTCACAAAATATAACTGTAATGCCTTACATAAATTAATCAGTGCTCTTCCGAATTTATTAATGCCTTTATCACGTGATTTTCTTGGTAGGGAAAAAGTAGCATGTTCATCTATGTCTTCACCAATAACTGGGATATATTTTTCATTCTCATCAAAATCTAACATATTACCTATAATAGCTTTAAAATCTCCTGTGCATATTACACAGACCTCTTCTATAATGTCGCTCAAAAAATCTAACAATTCACTATACAATAAATGTACACCATATGTATCATCCTTATCTTCATAAAAACTAGAGTTTTCTGGTGGCAAATAACAGGCAACCATAACAATATCCTTATCCGTCCCAAACAATTCTTTATCAAACACCAAAATGATAGACATTGTATTTTTTACCCATCTTTTTACAAAATTACAAAAATAAGCGACTTATTGATACCAGGGACCTATATGTTAGTATATAGGTCCCTGTTGATACACATTCAGGTGCCTGTGGTCCTAAAGAAAAACTTGTTTACATATTTTTTTTTTTTTTTTCAAGCTAAATATACATACTTTCTCCCCTTTTACATTGTAAATTAAAATTTTCAGTTTCACTGGTTCAGTTATTACGCATGAGTCGGCAGTTTTATCAAAAGACCAATGTAAACCTGTGAGCTTCGAGAGAAGCACAGCGCTCGCGAAGCTCACAGGTTGTGTTTACATTGGTTTATTGATAAAACTTCCGACTCCTGTGGTTATTAAATGATATATAGACAGCACTGGTACTTGGAGCATTAAAAAATCCACATATAATACGCTACTTACTGTTTATTAACTGGATTCATTGTACACTTTGAAAATCTGAGAAAATGCGGTCTGATTTTACGGATGTCCCCATTTGGAAGACCGATCCCGACTTAAATAGCCTAAATAAAACCTTCAGATTTTTTTTTATCACCGATAAAAGCATTAAGAATTTTGGTTTGCATATAAAAAGAGAAAATATTTTTTCTTCCATTGTATTTTAAGTAATTATTGTCTACTTAATGGACTATGTCAAACTTTTAACATAGCTAGGTTAATTGTTTACAATAAAAACAAGATGTGTTTGTGAAACACTCAGCTGCCCCCGTATGGCAACATAGCGAAGGTTAAACTTTTCTTAAATGCAAATTTAATATATTTGTACCCAAAGTAGGATATTCTCACTGGAAATACAATTGTGAAATATGAAAGTAGGCCAACGTTAAAGTTTTTTCATAAGTAGGGAAATCTCCAAGGTCAAAAGGTCAAGCTAATTGGTATCCAATTGCCACTAAGAATACATACATATGTATGTAAAGTATGGAAGCCCTGGCCCTAACTCTTCAAGAGTTATGGCCAAGGTTAACATTTTTTATAAGAAGGTCAGATTCCAAGGTCAAAGGTCAACATTCTTGATATCAAATGAAAGGTCTTGTCACAAGAATTAAATATGAAAAGTATGCAAGCACTAGCCCTAACCCTTAAAAAATTATGGTCAAGGTTTGCTTTTTAAAAGTAGGTCAAACTCCAAGGTCAAAGGGATTTCTTGGTACCCAATGAAGGATCTTCTCACAAGGATTACATATGTAAAGAATGAACGCCCTAGCTCTTACTGTTCAAAAGTTATGGCCAAGGTAAAAGTTTTTTTTTTTCACAAGTACAGAAATCTCGAAGTTGTTGGTATCCTATGAAAAAGTCTTTTTACACAGAATACATAATTATATGAAGTATAAAAATCCTGCTATTAACTATATTCAAAAGATACGACCAAAGTAATTGTTTGGAATTTTTCTGGAAAAGTGGGTCAAACTCTAAGGTCAAAAGGTCAAATTTGGTGGTACCCACAGAAAGGTCTTGTCACAAGGAATACACATGTGAAATATGAAAGTCATAGCTCTACCAAATCAAAAGTTATGGGCAAGGTTAAAGTTTTTGCGGACAAATAGACAAACGGACAGCTAGACAGACAGACAAAGAAACAGCTAGACAGACGGTTGAACACAACAAAAGCTATATACTCCAGAAACTTCGTTTACGGGGGCATAATTGCTACAGGAAAGTGCAGTTTGCCCGTACGTTTGGCAATTATCCCACGTTTTCAACTATCGTCGATCGGATGTCCTGGCACACTCTACTAATTAGACAGTGATTCCTTAAATATAATCTCATAACTTCTTATTTCACGTATATGGAGGTACTGAGTATATTTCTCTAATATTTTTTACATGCAGACAATAAACATGTAGGTTCGGAAACTTGATGAAACTTGGAGTTTCAGTTCTGAAACACTGTGGACTTTAAAGCTGACATGAATTCTTAAAAACGCAACATTTTCATCTATGTACGACTTGTTTCATACCAACTATAGCCGTATTCCGCCATATTTCTTTCTGATACATTGTCTCATTGTAACGATGTATACCCCAATGCGCTCGTTACACTTGAATGATTTTTTGGTTTGGGTATCGACTTGTGCACATCTCCTTTGGTAAAGCATATGAGAACACATGAGGTGATCAAGACATTTCAAAAACAAAATAAATAACATAATAATCATATTTTTGAATGATATTGATTTGAATCAAAAAAAAAAAAAAATGCAAGTTTGGAAGAGAAATTTAGATGCATGAGTACGTATTTTTACAGTGCGCCAATTTATGCAGAATAAACTTGAAATAAAAAGCAGTAAAATTTGCAAACACATTTTGAAATGATATCATTTGGAACAAAACAACCAACGTCTTTGATTTGCAGGTCCTATGCAATTGATGCATATCGAGAAAACGCCTCGAACGCTGTAAACGTACCCATACCTGGTAATAAGGTTACTGCATCGGTTCGAAGATGTGCACAAGTCAAGTGAAATACACCCTGAATTCCATTTATTGAAACATGCATCACAAAAAAGAAATAAACTCCATAAAAGCCAATAGTAAACACACTGTCATTACTCCGTACACACTAGCACGACGATACACTTAGTCCGTGCTGATCAGATTTTGGTCAGGGAAAATATCAAAAGTGGAAAGAGAAGTTATTTGGTATTTGCGCGGCTGAAGGGGGGGGGGGGGGTATCATAACTGATGTTCATAAGCTATAATTGTGAATTGTTTATCTCCATGTAGTTCTAATAAACATTCTATACAAAGTCATGTATATAGTCTGCAGTTGGTTTGCGTCGCAAAATTCATTTGTCAATTATAACTGATTATTTTAGTACTAATCTCAAATCTAAACAAAGTAATTTGATGTACGGCTATAATTTACTTCAAATATTAAAAGCAATTAACCAGAATACAAATTTTTATGTGTACATCTATACATTCTTTAACACATACACACACGGAGAAAGGCCATCCCCTGTTCAGATTGACGTTTAGGCATTTGATTTATTGGACGGGGGGGGGGGGCGGGGCATACAAAAATAATTGACATGACCGTTATTTAAATATTCTTGGAAGACAGACATTTCTGCCGAATTCAGTTTTGAGATTTTTTTAAAATGTGTCACTCCGACCACAAAGTATGTGCATTTTGAGGAATGTAACTGTTTTATAATTATGTTGTTACAGGAAATATTTCGAGATTTCAGTACCCCGGCCTGATAGTCTAGGTATTTTTTTTCTATATATAAATAATTTCTGTAGGTGAATTTGGGAGATAATTTTAAAAGCTAGGGTAGGGATACTTGACACTGGTTGAATACGGATAATTATTACTTATTCTTTTGTATATTGAACTCTCTCTCCCTCTCTCTCTCTCTCTCTGTCTTTCTGTCTGTAACTACCCGTTGGGGCAATGATGGGGATAAAATCCTACGCACTTTGTGCTGTATCATTTATTATGCATTAGGACAGATCAAGGATTTTTTTCAGGAGGGATGTCGAAACTTCATAAATTGAATAATAATTTTACTTTGGACAGGAAATTAACCCAAACGCCCAAATTGAAAGAGAAACTAGACGTACATGTATTATGAGCAATGAACTCACTAAATGATACCCCCTGCCTCCCATATGGTTATAATGGCAAAGTCCATACTTCGCTAAACCCATACGTGTCAGATCAAAAAGTAAAATAGGAGATGCATAATGGTAATATGTAATATTAAACTTAAGATTCTTTGAAAGTTTCATTAAATTACTCTAAGTGGTGTAAGAGGATTTGCAGATAAGAGATGGGTACTCCAAAGCGTAACAGACAGACGAACGGACATAATGATTACCCCCCACTTTTCAGGTGGGGGATATAATAAACGTGAAATATAAATCACAGGAATGGGAACATTAGGAACTTTCTGGAATACTTTCTCAAACGTATGTGTCGAGCTTGGACAATAGACAAGAGAATTTTTAAAAAGCTATAGTTTTAGGTAGAATGTGGAATTCTCACGAGGAGTTTACTCACTCTTCCTATATGCTTTTTTCTAATAATCATTAATTATTTATGTCTAGAAATTTAATTCACATCAAATTCTATTTTCATTACCATTGTACCAAAGAATCAAACTCGTTTAGTATACCCCACGCGTGAGGTATAATGTTTTTGACCCGTCAGTCAGTCCTTTTTTTTTTTTTTTTGGTCAGCGCAACTTCTCAAAAACCACTACACAGAGTTTTGCAGATATCTATAGGAGACAATGTGTGTGTAGAATTGTCAAATCACCAGGAAATTCCGAATTCTTTATTTTTCCGGGAATTTCCGCACTTTTACATTTAGATTTTGGCCATATCTTGAATATAGAGGTGAGCAATTTGTTAGCGCAACTCCTCATAAACCGCTGCACACACTGATTTTCGTCAAACTTTGCAGATATTTAGGACACAATGTGTATAGATGTGCATATTACAAGGAGATTACGATTCCTTTATTTTTTTCTTGGAATTTTTAGCACTTCGACTTTTGGGGGAGCGTGGGGTATGTGAACGTGCTCACTTTTTCTTTCTTTCATAATGCATAAAATTATAAATAACTTTAAATCAAAATATATTAGGTCTAATAAAGCCAATACACAGTATTTATTTGATAATAATTGATCATTAAGAAATCCAATCTGTTTCAGACGTTTTTCTTACATTATTTTTATGAGAGTGTTATGCATGTTTTATCCCCCCCCCCTTATATCACAGGAAAATATCTTCAAAAGGTGAATGATACATAATAATGCCTGCTTTTTTTTTAATGAATTTGATGAAGTTAAACCATGTACTTAATCGTAAATTTTATTTACAACATGTACAGACAAGAGTAATGTTTATTTTTGAAAAAAATTACTTGCATTTTTTTTTCAATCAACCCCACTGAGCTTTCAACCTTTGATATTTTCCCTGACCAAACAAAATGATCGGCATGGGCCACGTGTGTCCAAGCATCTTTTACTGTTGAGTTAGGAATGGATTACATGACTTCTGAGATGCATTTTTCAATAAAAGTAAAATAGGATAATTCTTCGACATGTGCACATCCCTTTAGCGATAGCAGTAGTCAGGTAAATGTTTTTATCACTGCGTTTGACGCGTTTTCTCGACATGCATAGGTGTTTGATGTACATGTATGTATTCCGTGTTGGTTTATTTTCTATATTGCAGCAAATGCATTAAAAAATAATTTAATTCTCGGTATAGTTCTATTTTTTGTCGAATTTTTACTTTTCAAACATGCATTTGGTCAGTTTATGGATTTCTAAAAACTTTGTTATCGGAGATGTGTACATGTCGACAGTCAGGCTAGAAAATCACTCAAGTGAAGCAATCGTACAAGGCTATATATAGCAGGTACAGGTAACCAAAATTTTCCGATTAAATATGGCGGAATCGAAGAAATATGGCGGACAAAGGCGTACAGGAATGTAGTAAGTCGTACAAAGATGAAAAATGACGCCTTTTTAAGAGTTCATGTCAGCTTTAAGATTAGGTTCCCGCAGAGTTTGGTAGTGTTTCAGCCATGTGGAAACTGAAATTCACTGTGTTTTTTATCCAGTGTCATTTGGATTTGGTCAGAGACACATATACATGTAAAGCATACATTTTATGTCTCTGATTTGGTTCACTAGTAATTTCCTTCAATAATAAAATGCAATCGGTGCTCCTGACAGTCTAATATCAGCTCAAGCAGCGTGAATCACCCTTAAAGCAGTGCACTTACGTACTAAACGCCCAAAGATATTGACTAAAAGCCTCTGTGTGATGTCCCATTGAACACATTTGGGATTTTTATAATGAAGGTCTTGAAAAGCCCCCCCCCCTTACACAATATCAACTGGAAATACATGTATCTATGCAGTAGGCGTGAGAGCAGATGGGTCAGTCTCCTATTCAAGGGTACATGGTATCCAACAGTAATTAGAGCGAGTGATGATCTTACTCCATATAGATTATTTTGTGTGAATTTTCATTTTGAGGGTACATCATTTCCTCGACTCTTTGATTAAAATTCTGACAAGATACGTACATGAACTGAAATATGCATCATTAACCATGAATTAAAGAAATTATTTATTGTTTGCATTTGTTCTTTAAAACTAAAAAAATGTTAGGTGAACACTTTGAAGTTTGGTTCAGTGTATATTTAAGGCGTTGTACCACATTGGTTGTGGATAACTTGTCAAAACTCAGCCACCGTCTAGTATTACAGAAACTGACTTCAAGAAATTTGATATCAACGTAATCAAACCAGGACTTGTATCATGGTTGCGGCACTTTTCCTTTGAATTTCACCGTACAATAACTGGAGATACACCAGCAAGGGGCGGAGCTCATTATACAGCAAAACTGTGCTGTTTAAATAATTTATTGTACAACTTTCACATGCAAACATTGCATCATACATTATTCTCTCAAGATTTTTTTGAAAGTACAAAACAGTTTTTTTTCCCAAAATTGTTATAAGTATGGAACAGAACATATATTACTTTGAAATTTCCTTTCAAATAAAAGATACTCAGATTACACGTATATCCATCTTGGACAATTGTATACTTGTACATAATATTTCTTTCAATAGTTTCTAATGAAATGAAAAGCTGCAATTATTGAAGCAAGGAAATGCCCCACCACTGCTCAAGTTGGTAATATCCCTCAAAGCGCTCTGATTTTCACGGACACATTCACGCTTGATAGGAACACTGGTTTCTTCTTCGCCGCTGAGCGCTGTCACGGGAGGTGGATCCAAACACTTCGACACTTTACAAGCGATATCTGCATTTGACCTTTTGTATGCCCGGACCCCCATCTCTGATCTGTGCCCTGTCCTGCCCATAATGTCTTGCTCATCAATTCCACTTTGGTATAATGCAGTCGCGCAAGTTTTTTTCCCAGAATGATTGGTGAAATTCCCCTTGAGTCCCGCACGATCACATATTATTTTCATCATCGATTTCAGTTTATTTACGCCGACAGCCTGAATACCGTACCGCGGTGGTGACCCTGCTAGCGGCCGTCTGTAGAATAGACCTTCATTTCCAAGGGCCTCCAGGTAAAGTTTGAAGAGATCCGCCATGCAACGCTCCCCTACAACATTAAAATTCCCAATGAAATATCTAATATAATAAATTAAAATGCGATAGGCATATTTTTCATATTGTAATCTCTGTTTAATATTTACACCAGTGAGTCAGTATACAGTTAAGTAAATAAAGAGACGAGAAGAAAAGGGGGGCATTATGAGATAAAGAGGGGCGGATCTATTAATCTCTAAAAAGTAATAAAAGACAATGGTTGTTAGCAAAAAATTTATAATCAGAATATAACTTACCAGGCTGGCAGTAATGTCTAATTTGTTTGTTGTAAAGCTCCTTATGCGCCAATCCCCCCTTAAAAGTTTTGGTAGACCTTCCAGTGAACTCGATGTATTTTCCTCGACTGTCTTCGTCCACGACAAACTGGTTGCACTCAAGAGAATGGTGTTCATCGTGTCCTCTCAAACCGAAAAATTTGCAGCAGTAGAAGAAGATGGTGCACTGAAGTGTCTCTGCATTTTTCGATCCAAAAACACTCTTCTCCCATATTTTGGCTTCGTCCTCGGGCAGTATCGGGTCGGCCTGTTTAGGTTTCCCGCCAATACCCCGACTGAGCGCATCTTTCATTTTACTGTCTAAAATTTTCCTGAAGTCGGCAAATCTTGAATCTCGGTTATCAAGAAAGTTTTTGTCATATATCCCATTTGGCGTATTCGACTGGTACCTTTTTGATGAGTAAAAATAGGCTCCGCCCATATGCGCACTACTTAAAAGTTTCTCAACAGTCTTGTACCAGTCGAACGCATAAAATGAGAAATGAGTAAAAGTTACGTATAAGTACCAGTCGAATGAAATAAGAAAAAAGAATGGTCACTTCCGGTCAAAAAAAAAAGGAAAACAGAAAATACAAATAAACATGTCGATAGAACAGTTGACGTTTTTAGCAGCTACTGTCTTTGATAGCAGCGACAGCGAGAGTGAGGACGATGATCTTCCACTTTTAACCTTATTGGCTTCGTAAGTACAAGTACAATTTAAGTTTATTAAGGAGTCTGGACGATATTGAATGTGTAATAATCATATGTCAGAACAAATTGCACATTTTAAGAGGTTAACAGCGGGGACCTGCAATCTGTGCAGCTTTTAAAGATGTTGACTTATATGTTTACACAAACAGCTTTAACAATTCGATAATCAAAATTATTTGTATATAATAGTGAACTGAATTAAAACAGCTAAGTGAATCAAAAGGGGGGGGGGGTAATTTCCCTTGTTCACAGTTAAGTTTTATACACATTCCATGTTTTGATTTATTTTAGGACCAACCCCCACCTCCACCCCTTTAATAATTTACGTAGGGTGTGCCACCAAAATCATTCTACAACTTTTAAACATCTTATTCATATGGTTTCTTTTTGTAGTTCATCAATAAAATGGCGAAATGCAACCAAAGAAAGACACAGACAAAAGAAATATACAAGGAACGTTGTTTCCCACTTTCACCTAGATGAATTCAAGACTTTTTTCAGAGTTGACAGAGTGAGTGTTCAGTGTCTAAAAGAGAAAATTTCTTCAATATGCACCCAACAGAATATATCAGGCATTTTATGCCGCACGTCTACAGGAGGATCAGCGCAGACTCCACTCGAGGACCGCCTACTCATGTTTCTATGGTATATGGCCAGTTTAGACAAGTATGCTGCCATTGCAGATAGATTTGGAACAAGTGAAAGCACAGCTTTATATTCAATTCACAATTTAATAACTTTCATCAATGACTATCTATTAGATGCAGTTATTCTCTGGCCTACTCCTACAGAGATTCAGGAAATCAAGGATATGTATTTTGATCTTAAAGGGTTTCCTGGCATCATTGGATTCATTGACGGGACACATATTTCAATTAAAAGACCACCAGACAGGGGAATTGACTATTACAACCGTAAAGATTTTTATTCAATAGTCCTGCAAGCTGTTGTACGAGAAGATCTCCGCTTTAAAGACATTTTTGTTGGCTTTCCAGGAAAGGTCCATGATGCGCGTGTTTTGCGCCACTCAAAATTGTTTGAAAATGGACCAGTCTTATGTGGAGATGGTCATTTGTTAGGCGACTCGGCTTATCCTAATCTTTCATGGTTATTAACACCTTTCAGAGACAATGGGCATCTTACTGAAGTCCAAACACGTTATAATTACACACACAGCAGCATTCGTAGTACAGTTGAACGTGCATTTGGTTTACTAAAAGGGCGATTTACCAGATTAAAGCACCTTGACCAAAACGATACAAAATTAATGATTAAAACTATAGTGACAGGGTGTATACTGCACAATATCTGCATCTTAAACAATGATGATTTCCAGGATATGATGACAGATGACCAAGTTCCCCAAGTCTTGCCCAATGCAGGTATATATGACCAGGAATTGATGAACAGAGGGTCACTCAAAAGACTTCAAATTGCAAGAAGATTGTGTTAAGAATTATTCCTTGTGAATAAAAAAAAAACTAGTTCAGCTTTTTTCTTTTTAATAACAAAATAAAGGAGAAAACACTCTTCCTGAGTAAGAAAATATAATTATAAAATAATGCACTTCTGCAAAAATTTGAATTGATTCCTGGCACAGAAATAAACAAATGTATAAGGAGACATCGAATAAAAAATAAAAAAAGGTATAATCTCTTCCTGAGTTAAATACACTCACCACATTATGACATATTGCAATTATACTTGCCTGAGTAATATTAAATTACAACTTAAACCTCATATCGAGTGAACCAATATTAAAGTACTCTGTTTTTTAAAACGACTGTTTACAATAACACTTAGCCAACACATAATCAGGAAAATTCTCACAAAAAAGACTGTCCTTTAGGCCACAATGCTCTGTAATCTGCTCGTCTGTGCCGCAAAAGACTGGAAGGAACCATTTCTAGACTGTTCAAATTAAAGTTCACTTCTCCAACTAACTGATTGGCCAATTCTGCAAAAACATGTTTATCTACAACATTTTCTAAATTGCACTGAATGTCACAGAATTTCAGTGTTTTAATTTGTTCAAGAATGCATTTAAGTTGTCCAAGTGTGACCTCGTCACATGTCACAAACTGCAGTGCTGATAATTTCACATGTGATAGAGCTTCAGTAAATGCTGAAAACAAGGAATTTTCGAAAGAAAAATTTTTAAGGACAAGAATTTCTAAGTTCTTGAATTCAAAATCAATAAAAAGCTCAATGACAGGTATAAGAGCTATCTCCTGACAATTGTTAAGTGCGGTAATGGTCAATTTCTTTAAATTTGGCATAAATTTAATGCCACAGTGCACAGATAAAGCATCAACATGGACAACAAAATCAGTTCTCTTGTAATAAACATAATTTCTAAAGTCTTTGCAAACTTCATGTAAATCTACTTTTTGAACATGCATGAAAATTTTGTCCAGAATATGAGGTGGCAATTTGGAAAGGTAATCTGAAATGAAAATAAATTTCTGTAAGGGCTCTCTATACACCGATAATGTTTTTTAGAATCTAAGAAAATTATACAGCGTAAAGCTTAAAGGGGGGTATTTTGAATATAACATCCACTTTTAATGGAGTAGGACTTTTTCTCAAGAAAAAAATCTTCAAAGACAAATGAGGTAAAGTAAAATTGTGTTTGCATACTCAAATATGGAAAATACATGTATGTAAATGAAGTTTTCAACTACTTAATCTTGGTCCAATGTAATTTTCAAAATGCTAGGATATATTTTAAATTCAGTCTGAAATTAGGTTGCAGTGTACAGAGGGTCCTTAAGATACTTATTATTCAATTAATTATTTTTGTTTTTCATTATATCCAAAAATTCTCTGAACAGATTATTCTTTTCTTGAGCACGTTGATCACGTTTTTTTTCCCGTTCCTTATATTCCTCTTTTCTCTGCTTTTCCATTTCCTTTAAGTACTCGAGCAACCTGATACCTGAATTACTCTCACTATTTATTTTCCTGTTTTCTCGCCTTCTTTTTGCTGTGGTAGATTTACTCAAGGGGGTTTCAGTATTTTCAGCATTCACGTTTTTTCCGCTGTCACTGTTGATATCTGGTGTATCTGTACTAGATGGGCTGAAAGAGGAAATGTCATTACTAACAGTGGAACTTTCCTCGTCTGTTTGTGAAGAAGTGCAACTAGTCATGTTTTTGTCTACTTTTGTGCTGAATTTGGTTTCCTTCTGTTTTGAAGATTCTGAAGTAAATGGAGGGTTGATATCATGGCGTTTTGCTATAATGTTATCAATTTTCTCAAAGTACTGGAAAGTCTTCCTCTTCTGGCCAGTTCGCTTCTTATTCAAAGACAGATCTTTGTGTGATGCCAGTAGGCTTCTCCATTTCCCTTCAACTTTGCTTTGTACATATTTGTATCCTGCTTCATTAAGTTCTGCAGTTATCTTCTTCCAAATATCCTTTTTTTTGTTTCGTGGATTTTCTAGTTCTTCTTCATGTTCCTCATATAAGCTTATTAATAGCTCTGTCGCTTCTCTCGTCCATGAAATTGGCTGACTGTCAACTGTGTTTTCCTCCAGATCACCTATTATGGAAAAAAAGTATGGAAAATTATATTCATGTTCTGAGCCCCACCATCTTTTTCCAGAAGAAATCCAACTGACCAAAATTACATTTTAAGATTGTATTAAACCTTCCAAACAAAAGAATTTTATGTATTTTTATTAGTATTATACCCATGAAATAACCAATCACAAAACCCAATATTTTCTCAAAGCTACCCCTGCCAACTCAACAAGATTGGATAGTGTACATGTACACTTCTTAAGTTCTCATCATGCAGTCAAAGGTCATAAAAGCTATTAAACAGTATAATAACTATTGTATTCAATTAAGTCAATTTTTCATATTTCATTTCTTAAAATACACAAGTAGATGTACATGTTTATCTAGCCCAATTAATATAATGGTTTAGCACATTCATGAATAATATCTTACTGTTTGAAGCCTCATCTTCAAATTCCAAATTATCCACGCTAGTACATGCAAGAGTTTTTTCTTCAATGCATGCAGGCTGTTGTGCAGCTTCTGCCATTCCAGACTCTTCCACATTTTTCCGAATTTGTTGGAGTAATTCTTCATCTATAATTATAATATTAAATAATTTTTGATTGATGTTTTTTTTGGATTAGGCCTAACAAAAAATAAAAGCTGAAAGTAGCTTACTGTGAGAACTTCATGATTTAATTCCTAAAATTAAATTACTCATGTAGATTTTAATTATATATTTTTTTCAGAAAAAAAACTCACCTCCATTTTCTAACCTCCTTATTGTAGGGGCATCCAAAACTTGTATTATTTCTAGCTCATCCAGATACTTTAGATGTATTTGATTCCAGTACCTACATAATGTTAGAAATGTTAAGTTTTTAAATATTTCCCAGAAACAAAATTGAACGTTGACACAGGCATTTATATGACATGATATAAAACAGAATTATGTCTTTATCAGCAGATACAAATGCAGGCACGTAGCAGGGGGGGGAACACCCACTTTTTTTCCCATCAATATAATTACTAAAGGAAATGTTCATTGAAAGGTTGGTTGCATCCCCCCCCAAAAAAAACAAACTTTTAGTGATGTAGGGAAATGTATTTTAAAAATTTTTACAGGAAGAAATTGGCATAGAAAAAAGTTTACCTTTATCCCCCCCCCCCCCCAACACACACACACACCCTCTCACACATAGTGGGATATTCGACTTTGGACAATTTCCCCCCCCCCTTTTTTTTTACTTTTAAACCTTTTCAGGTTGGTAAAAAAATTTATTTCTATGGCTGCCCCCCCCCCCCCCCCACTTTCAAAAACGATGCTGCGTGGCTGAGATGGGCTTAAAACTATTTGTATATCCCAAATAAAACCGTGCCTTCTGTGCAGGATATTGTATCCGACTGTGTGACACATATAAATGAGCACCGTAGAACCTGGGCTATGTGTATACTGCTTATAAACTCTCAGTTTATTGTAAAAAGATATATCTCTAACACTAGGTAAGGTTTATTAAAAATTAAAATGATTGCAATCGCAAAAATCAGGGAAAAACAAGCAGATTGTGTACTCACGACTTTTTCTCCGCCATCTTCAACTTGTCACGTGGTATTACTAATCGCGGTGTTATCTGTGATGAGTTTCGTACTCAACATTTTTTTGTTGCTCATCAGAAAAGTCCAGTCGAATGTAAAAAGATGTCATCAACTTTTTGTTTCTTCACGAAATCAACCAGTCGAATACGCCAATTGTCGCGAAGGTATCTTAAAATGCCACAGGATATGTAATATAGAGTTTTTGCAGGATATTCCTGGCCATCTCTTTTGCGCGCACTCATTATAAAACGTCCCAAGAAAAAGTTGAGCTGAACAGCGTCCATCGAGACCAACTCGGGTATTACTAACTCTTGACCTTGACCCTGGCTATTACGTTCAAGTCGCCAACTTTCAAATATGTTGAAGGCCCATCGCGTATTCTTCTTCGTGTTAATATTTTCCTGGCTTTCAATTAACGCTTGAATTTCGCTTTCATCAACAATTTTACCAAACCTCGTGTCTTTCGGGTCATTGGGCTCAAAGTTGAAATCGAAGCTTGGTATATCGAGAGAATCCGTTGTCTCGTGTAACTGAATTTCGGCCAGTTGATGATTCATTTCAATTTCATCACACACTTGAGACAGCAGAAGGTCATCTTGCTCCGATGTTTCAATTTCGTCGCACATTTGAGAGAGGATAATGTCATCTTTCTCCGTCGTTTCTAGCAGAAAGTCGACATCGGCCAGATTAAGCGTCTCGAACTCCATTGGCATTGCTTCCTCAGAATTACATGCGTCCATATCTATTGAGTATCAATCGCGCTATGCACAATTTGCACGGGACAGCGGGAAAGATTTGTCACATGATTGGAAAATTGTATTTCATTGGAGTTTGGCTATTTTACAATGAATAATCATCTTAAAAAATCACGTGTTCAAAAGTAAACTTTTTAATTGGACCATGATACAAGACAGTTATTGAATATTTATTTTGGTGTATCCTGAGTTATTTGGGCGAAGGGCGGAGACTCGTGCTTCGCACTCGTCAACGCCCTTCGCCCAAATAACTCAGGATACACCAAAATAAATATACAATAACTATTACATGACATGCATAAATTTGTGCAAAACTATATAAATACGTGTAACAGCTTGCAAAATTTCTTTCGCAAGTTTAAACGTATTGTATTAAGGTAAATATCACAATTATATTTTTTTTCTCAAAAGGAAAACTCTTTCAAACTGACAAATTCATTTATTGTTTCTAAATGAAATTTAAAAAAAAAATCCAGATCTCGTTAATTGTAAAAATTTCCTTAATTTTCGAATGTTTTAATAAATGTTAATTTTGCATATTTAATGAGCTTAAGAAACGTTATATTGATTTACATAGAGAGAGATTATTATAAAGTATATAATTATGTTTCTGACTCTATTTTAAGCGATTTTTAAATATGTTGCCCCTTGTTCTGATGATAGTCATTGTTTCTGGGACAACTGCAGATAATGGCAAAACTTTCAACTCGCTTTCCACAGTTAAGGTATATACGTTATATTTATTATATGTAATATACTTATTAGACACTAAATAATATTATAAACACAGAGTTTTTTAATGTGCGATATTCCTGACGTCACAATGGGCTGATACGGATCCTGCAGGGCTTACACGAATTTCTAAAACAACCAAATGGATTAACCCTTGAACATTTTTGTTCTATTTGTAATGTTAAATGAACTTATGAGCTGGAATAGTGTTCCTTATCTCCTTATGTTTCTTTTAGTTTTTAACGGTTCTTTGATATAATAAGCTAATACAGTGAAAACTGTCTAATCCGACACCTGAATAATCCGACACACTGCAAATTCCGACATCAAATTTCTTTCCCATTTTTGCATTTTCTTTGTTTCTTACACTGTGCAATCCGACACCCTGTCTATTCCGACACAAAATCTGTCTCCCAGTGCATGTCGGATTAGACAGGTTTCACTGTAATATAATAAGCATGTCAGTAGCCATTGCATGATTATTAATTTGTATTTTTCTCAAGTTGATATGTGCTGTATTTTATTAGTAAGTATGTAATAAACATTATAAAACATACCATTTGTCGGGTTAACACCCTCGTTGATATTGATGTCTCGGGTTGAACAAGATGTGGCATGGAAAAGGGTATGTATTATAATCTCCATGTATCATTTCTGCAGGATCCAAATAATAAATACTACTAAATTGTGACGTTAGTATTTCGCATTTGCAGAAAAGCTGCTGTATGTGTAAATATAATTAAATTTACAGATGGTATTATATTCCTATGGTTCTATATTTACATCCTATGCTAGTTTTTATGTTTACTCATTGAAAGTGAAATAATATTTAACTAGCTTAATTTAAAATAAATCATAGACAGAAGATGAAATCTTTAAAATAAATTTTATGAAAATATGTATATAAAAATGGTTGTATAAAAATTCTTCTGATTTTACTTCCAACTGTTACAGCACCATCTTTGTTATTGATGTCGGAAAATGTCTAAATTATTACAGATATTGATTTCTGAAAGCTTAATTGATAATCATTTTTCATGTAGAGGGGATCAAGATTGCAGTCATCCCCTTTTTACAGCTTATTTCTTCACTGGATAAAATATACTAAAAATATCAAAGATATGCAGAGAGAAATGAAATCCCTTCACGATCAAATCGACGAGCTTCAAAACTTTCACAAAAACTGGAATGATTTTTTCGGTATAAAGAGAAAAAAATCAATCGGGAATCTGCGACATAAATTCGACTTCTAGACTGTATTTCTTGTTGCTTACAAAACTTGATGAAGCTACAAAAACTTTAAACAACGTTAAAATTTGGATGGATAGAAAAGACGAAGAATTTGTGAGGTTTGCGGATTTGCAGAGAAAAACTGTTCGAAGAAACGTGGAAACGAATCTTAAGAAGGAAAAAATATCTGCACTTCAAAAAAATAATTTAAAACTGCTGTATAATGTAACTAAATTGGAGGAAAGAATAAAAGAGACCAACTCCTTTTGTCAGAAACTGGGTGATCAAATCAATAGATTTGAAACAAAAGTTGATACCAAAATGAGGAAAAGAAGTGAAGCTGATTCACATCTGAGACTGCAAATCGACAAGGCGTTAAATAAAAGCAACGAAAATCAGTGGCGGATTTAAGGGGGGGCGCACCCGGCGCGCGCCCCCCCTAAAATTGTCAAAGTTAGCGTAAATCAAATATGTCTACTTGGTAGACCTCATTTTCACCTTTCAAAATCTCTAGAATCCAGGAGCTTCCGGGGGCTTCGCCCCCTGGGCCCCCACCAGGGCTTTGGTAGACCTCATTTTAACCCTTCAAAATCTCTAGAATCCAGGAGCTTCCGGGGGCTTCGCCCCCTGGGCCCCCACCAGGGCTTTGCCCTGGACCCACTGGGGGCCTCAAGGCGGCCCCCAGACCCCTTGCCTATTTTGGCGCCCCCCTAACTCCAAATCCTGGATCCGCGCCTGAAAATCATTTGAAAATTCAAACTGTCTCAAATGGACTGGATGCTACGAAAGCAAAATGTTCCAATCTTGAAATGAAACAGATGTCTTTGGAAAAGAAAATCAGTGAAAACGTTTCAAAGTTTAAAAAAGCGGAACAAACATCAGGAATAAAGGGGGCCGACTATAGTTTCCATTGCGCAATATTTCGCGCATCATAGTAAAATGAAGCGTATTTACTATTTTAATGCAACTTTTTTCGCTTAATTATAAAAATCAAACAAAATTAAGAAATTATAGGTATGAAAATTTAATTACAATTTGATATAACTGAATTTTTAACCGATTTTGCAAATGATAGGTAGGTTGACGTCGTTGCAGTGTGTTTTTGACTTTATGATAATCTGTAGCTCTTAAAGAAAGGGGTAATAAAAATATTATTAAAGAAAAAGTAATAAACATACGCTCCTGAAATTTAAAACATAGAAATTTGAGAATATCTCCAATATTTTACTATGTTTTCATGTGAATCCATCGTGTACGTCATATTTTGTAATACTCTATAAAAATAGTAAAATTTGCTAATTTTTTGCATTTTGAGATGCCCCCTCTGGTAACAAGACGGTAGAATTTTGTGTTTCTTACATATATTGTATATTATAGTATTACTCATGAAATATTATAGTTTGAACAAAATGTCTATTGAACTATTTGTATAATTTGCTTTAAAGTGCTAAAAATTGGCATTTTCCTATATAATCCTATAGTAAATGCACCTGTATTTTGAGACGGTCCCTCAAAAATACCTGGACGGTAGATTTCCCCCAAACTTTGCATGTAAACTGAAGTTAATGTAAGTTATATATGATACAAAAATGAAGGGTTTCGCTATTGTAGTTTTCCCATAATAAAACTATAGTCGGCCCCCTTAAGATAACAAAATTTTCAACTCAGCTTGCTCATTTGAATGATATGAGAATCTCTATGCAGAACCAAACCAGTAATAATAAATGTAATATTAAAAATTCTAATTCCTGTTTTAAAGACTGAAAACGTACATATACATGAATTAGTGCTCTCAAATTATTATAGCGCAATCTCCCAATTAATGAGTACTTTTGGACCTATATATTCTACAAGAACTGCTTATTGCGTGGACCCTGAAGTCCACGCAGTAAATATATATGCGAGGTTAAACCAGATGCCATGGGCAAACGACGGGCTACGCATGCGCGAGAAAGCTCGAGGGTTCGCAATCGCATCATATCGGGTCTTTCCGTCAGAGGTCGGAAAAACAACTTCAGCCAGTCTGAAAGGCAGATGCATTTTAAAAAGTAGGAAGAACTTGTCTTCATCGGCATTTGTTTTGTGCATCAAGCTCGCAAAAATGGTTTGAAATACAACAATCCAAATACAGCGTGATACAGGCCTGTAGCAACAGTTTTCCATGTGGAGGAAGGGGGGGTGGGCTCTGGAAAAAAAAATCAGATATATTTTTCCAATTCTAGATTTCTTTCTTATAAGCCAGAACATATGTAATGTCCCAGCCATTATAAGGTACATGCATCAAAAATAGCCCGATTTTTAAAATGACAAAACTATATAGGCCAATCGGAGATAACATTTAACAATTTTGCTATGAAAGTACTATCGGTCAAAGTAGACAGATTATAATAGAAAATGTGAACGAACCTATATGAATATTCACTAAACCTAGAAATTGTCTTGAATATAATTTCGGTTAGAAACACATGCATATGGTCCACGTATTGTAGTCCTTTTTTAAAGGACAGCAACTTGTTAAGTACTCTATATGGTATCTTTTTTTATTTTAAAATATATATCTAAAATTTTACATTTAATTTGTAACTGTCTAAAGAGCCATTAAAAATCAGAAATCGCTTACATTTAAAATAACTATTCGAGTCTTTGCGAATCTGTATTTTTTATTAGATGTATTATAATATTTTACTGTATAAAAAAATGAATTGTTTTTAAATTATATATATACGTTATAAACGATGTGTTATATTTTTATAACTTCTAGGTCAAAGTGGAATTGTCGTGTCTCCATACATTTTTAAAACAGCGGATAAAACTGTGAGCTTTAAGGAACCCTTCCAGAGTAAGCCTAACATTGTGTTTGGACTCTCCTTGTATGATGCATACCATCACGTAGATGATCGTCTAAAAGCCTATCCGACAAAGCTTGACAAATACGGATTTACTCTTAAGAATATCGACTTGGGGTTCTGAAAAACTGTATCAAGCAAACTACTTTTGGATGGCTTGTCAAAAAATAATTCCGTTGCGAAATAAAGCATGGACTTTCAATTTTTTTTGTTTTGTTTGTTCTTTGTCTTTGTATTTCTTTGTTATATTTCAAAATAAAATTCTGGTCTTTATAAATGAGTAAAAAAGAATTTTTCTCATGTTTATCATGAAGGCAAAGATGACCTCTGAAAGATGGTCCAAAACTAAAATTAAACGGTTGTAACTGTTCTAATATTTATTGTTTTTAAATGAAAAATATTCATCTTTTTCATTGTTTTCAGCGTAGTGGTCTATTCTGCTCATTATAAGTCAGAAGTTGTAATTTTCATTATAAAATTGGATAGCAAGTCAATTGAATCAGATGTGCAAACACCCTTAGGGTTTTGCTTTTATCATAAATGAAATAAAGAAAAATAGTACAGATTGTTTGATTGCGCCGTTATTTGAATCAAAGATATATTTTCAACAGTGAATTGAAATACTGTTCTTTTTTTTAATTGAGTAAAAGTTATTTTTCTGTGTGAGAGAATACAGTGTATAAGAAGTATTGTTCTTTTCTTATAATAAGAATGCTTATGCCATTCTTATGTCCATACGATATATCCCGGAGAACTTGAGATAAAAGATACCAAAGAGTCTGACACATCTGTTTCATATTTAGATATTTTACTTGAAAAGGACGTTAATGATAATCTATCAACCAAGCTCTATGATAAACGTCGATGAAGTTAACTTTTCTATCGTCAATTTCCCTTACTTATGCTTCAATATACCTTCTTACCTGTATGTACAATTTCTAAAACGAGGTAAATTATTAACAAACAAGTTGATGAAACAAGAATTTCAGCAGTCTCGCTTAAAGTCATCATTTCGAAGTTCTATGTTCGATACAATGACCTTGTCAGAAAATAGAATTTATCATTGAGTCAAATGCTGACTGGCGTTACCATTACTTTCACACTAACTTGACGACGGATTTTTCCATATTTCCCGATCATGACAAGGAGCACACGGCGGGTGTGACCGGACGGCAGGGGATACTCCATGTCAGCTGATCCCACATGTGATGTTTCAGAGGTCCGTGTTTGCTCTGCTCCTATTTTTTTTTTTATTGTTTATTAGACTTTTGAGCTTGAATAGTAAATGAATACTGTTCGTTATTTCTATATATTTCACAGTAAAAATATTCTCTGGTCTATAACTGTGGATAAAATTGAATTCAGAGTGGATCCAGATCCAGATTTATGCTGATTTTAGGAGTGAAGTGGGGTGCTGAGATACTGGTAAACAATTTCCTTCTAAAACAAAATGGCAAATATTTTTAAATTTTCTGATAAAGACCTCGCAAGCTCTTTCCCACATTTCTTTTCTACAAAAATAACACTGTAGTGAAGCTTTGCTTCAGATTTTCAAACTCAAAAGGAACTATCAATTTTTCGTTCGACCCAAGACACAATAAAAGATAGAACTAAATGAGGAAAAAATTATTCCAAACTGATATTTTAATCTATTTTTATACATTTAACAAAAATCTGTCTTTCTGACATAATATGGCCGCTATGTAAATTAACAAATCCTACACCATTTCTCTAAATGTGAATTCAAAACATGCAGTTAAATTTTATTAATTCAAATATTAATATGAATTTGTAGGAGTGGAATACACAACTTTGGCTTTTTGACTCTGTAGAATCGTGGAATTCTCTAAGTCATTTGATTCTTGCATGCATACTAAATTAAAAAGCATGAATATTGTACATTAAATAAACAGTTGTGGACAAGGTTACAAAAATATGATTTTATTGAAACCGACATCATAATCAAATATCATCAGTACTTTCAGTACTTTGATTTATTTGATATAATATTTACGTTTCCAACTGTCAAACTGTTTTTCTTACTGCTTACCAAATTAGACGAAACGACAAAAAATCTGAACACTATGAAAATGAGGATGGATAAAAAGATCAAGATTTTAAGACTCTTTTGATCTTAGAAAAAAAGAATGTTCGGGAAAATGATACATTGCATTCAATGAATGAACAGATATTTGCACTTGAAGAAAAGAACTTGCATCTACAATCAAATTTTACCAATCTTGAGGAAATATCACGCATATCTGATGTTCGTTGTCAGAAACTCGATGCTAAGATTGTAAAACTTGAAAGGGGTATAGAAACTACATTTAGGAAAATGAGGAAAACAGATTCATATTTGAAAAAAGACATTGGTAAATTATCAAAAAAGAGCCGAAAAACTAACACTACGTTACAATCATTGACTGATGGACTAATTTCTGCAAAAGCAAAAATGTCAAATCTAGAAATGAAACAAGTTTATCTGGAAAAGAAAGCTTTAAAAGGAATTGTGGACATAGAGGATACAGAACGAATTACGGCGAGTAAAATTAAAAACATTTCAAGTCAAATGGAGGAATGGAAGACTTCCCTGCAGAGGCAAACCAGCAACACTAAATGTAAGTCTAGTACACTGTTCGTGTGTTATCTATGCCATATATGGGAAAATGAAATAAATGCACCTATATAAATACGATTACAAGTAAAATATTTTTTTTACAATTATAGGTCAAAGTGGGATTGTCAAGTCATCGTACAATGCCAACAAAGCTAGAACTAGTATGATGTAGGACCAAACAGTGCGCTCTGTGACATCATTCCCAGAAAAACCTAACATTGTATTTGGACTTTCATTGTACCATTCAAGTCACAAAACCAATGATCGCTTGAAAACTATTTTGGAAACGCTAGACAGATAAGGTTTTACGCTGAGAATTTCTGTTTGGGGTCCTACCGTTCTGCACGAAGCACACTACTTTTGGATGGCTTGTCCATGAAAATCTTAAGATGTATTAAATCTACAATTTCAGAACTGTATTTCCGAAAACTCTGCATTTTCATTTATACTGAATGACAATGAGTTTAACTTGCCCCGTATGAATTATAAATCAAAACTAAAAACATTGATTTTAATTTTATACCATTTGAATTGTATAAAAAAAAGTGTTGAAAACAAGCATTGGCTAAATGTTAGATCTTATACATGTTTGATTGCAAACCCTTGGATGAAATGTCCCACTGGTAAAAGAGAAAACATCTAATGCATTATATCTTACCAGAGTTTAACAATGAGGACTATCAATTCAAATATTATGAAAAATATACAAAAACTGAATTCTGTTTCCTGTTGACAAAAGTGTTATATTATCGATATCAAGTAAACTTATCAGACTACCAAAATAGGAAAAATGATGTGTCGACGCCAGATTTAAAAAGAAAAAATGGAAGGGGGGGAGGGGGGGGGGCTGACAGCCCCCAAGTGCCTTTGACTTTTGAGTGTTTTCCCTTTCCGAACTCTCCTAACTCTCCTGGTAAAAAGAGTAGAAAAAGTACAGCAGGTGGGAGAAGGTCAAGAAACCCTGCAGGGAATACGTTTCGTTTTACTTTGGTAGGCCTACTGAATCAAAAATTCTTGCATCTAAATGTTACTGAGTTTTACTTAGATCAATTAGAGGCCGCCCTGTCAGAAGGGTTGAATAATATCCCTATGAGAAAGATAAATGTACTTTTGAGCTCCATGCAAAAAATCAAGGCTGTTACGGATGCGAAAGGGAGATAATGAGATTTTTTTTTATTTTTATGGAGTTCAGTTTCAGTTTCTTTATTTCTCTAAGCCAACTGGCTCATCAGAGAAGTTATACATGCATGATAATAATAAGAAAAACAAGTTGCTGTCCTTTAAAAAAGGACTGCAATACGTGGACGATATGCATGTGTTTCTACCGAAATTCAATTTAAGAAAATTTCTAGGTGTAGTTAATATTCATGTAGGTTTGTTCACATTTTCTACAATGGTCCGCCTACTTATGACTGATTGAAGTCTCAGAGCAAAATTGTTTTAAATTGTATCTCCGATTAGCCTATAGTTTTATTTTGTCAGTTAAAATAATCGGGCTATTTTGATACATGTAACCCACAATGGCTGGGACTTGACACCTGTTCCGGATCTATACGGAAGAAATCTATCATGGGAAAAATAGATCTGATGGTACACGTGTAACACAGCTCTGCAGTACGCATATTTTTTTTCGGAGCCCCCCCCCCCACATTAAAAACCGTTGCTACAGACCTCTGTCAAACGGTATTTGGATTGCTGAAATATCAAATTATTTTGCGAGCCTTGATGCACAAAACTAATGCCGGTGAAAACTTGTTCTATCTTTTAAAAGCTAGAACTAGTCGTTAAATGGCGTTTTTTATTCAAGTTGTTAAGTTACATGTATCTTTATACTGCAAGTTTTTCCTATTTTTTAAAATGCTTGTGCCATAGAATCAATGTTTAGTTTGTATATAAAAGCATATGTGTAAGAGAGAAATTCGGATCCTCCGATGGATATATAAATACGATATGCGGATTTAAAAGCACAATTTGCCAATGAATGGCATATTCTAATTTGAATAGGGCGAAATATTCTACGGGCAAGTTGCCTAAGGGGCGAGATCGCTAGCATTATCGCGCATGCGTAGCCTGTCGTTTGCCCATGGCATCCGGTTTAACCTCGCTTATATATATATACTGCGTGGACTTCAGGGTCCAAGCAAAAAAAAAAAACATACAGAGAGAGTGAAAGTAAAGAATACATACATGGAAATAATACTATACATCAATTTTATTTTTTTTAACATTGTTGCAGCTTTCAAAAATTTGCCCAAATTTAAGAGATCTTTAATAATATTTAATATGTTCTACGATGCGACCGTTGGGGCGATCGCAGTTATTTACTACCAAAAACCTTTACGCTTTTACTTGCACTGCCTATCCTCAGTTCAATTTAAAAAAAAAGGAAAGAATAAAAAGAAATCACTTCCCAGGCATCGGGATCGAGATTCCGAACTTTTCGGAAGTTTCCGACAAAATCGGAAATATCCGAGCCGTTAAAGTGACGAAAGTATGACGTCAAACAAGTAGAGCTTTTTTAAAAAGCTTCCCGTCTTTAGCAACAATCTTAAACTGTAAACTGATCTACACCTATGAGGCCGTATAATTCTTTTGAATTTCTTGATTTTGTATTTCTACATTAGCTTTTTACTGGCATTAGCCCTACCACGGTTGTCGCTCGGTCATCTCCGTAAACTTTGACTCGCCGAGAGCTTTCGGCAAACCTCGGCTGATTCCATTTCCTTCTTCAAACAAGAAAGGGGAAAAGAATAATAACAAATTGTAAAGGAAGACGGTAATAAAAAGTCCAGTTGACTTAGAACGCAAACGATAAGTTTGGCATGGAGATTGCATTAAATCGTCGTTTGTAATTCTTTTCAAGTAAGTTGTTGCTATGTTTTAGCCACCATGTTGCTATGCACCGCTATTATAGCCCCTTCACGGTAACTGCGGTACTAAACTTTTGCAGGGCAAAATAATAACGTTTGGCGAAGTTTTTGTTGATAGATAATTAAATGACGTATCTTTAACAATCACTTTTACGTCATATTTCACCAAACTATATCATTTTGCCCTGCAGAAGAGCAGTACCGCAGTTACCGGTTTTCACGTGGACTCATAAAAATTTCTTGGAACAAGTAACAGCTTTTTAAAAAGCTTGCCTGACTTAATCAATCAATATCTGCATGAGGAGTGATAAACCTTTTGAGAAATACTTTGGTTTTAAGATATTTCCTTACTTTATATTTTGAGAACCTTGTTTAAATGAAATCTTGATTTTATTCAACTTTTAGAAGAATCATCTCTACACTGCATACAAAAGAGTTGTTATTCGGGGGGGGGGGGGGGGGTTCTGCAAGTGGAGTGATCTGCCCTTCGATCTAAATTGATTTCGAGCTTCATTGTAAAATCTGTTACCAAATCATGCCGCATAATCAACATTTTAGGATGGATATAATGAAATACTAGTACACATTTTGTTGGAGTGTATTTTCTCCACTGAAGTAAACAGTAGTAATGTGTGTTCATTAATTTTTTTTAAATGGAGAGGGGAGGTTAGTGCTACTATCATATATTGAGAATGAAATAAGTAAATTCAATACTTAGGCCTTTGTGGAAATAAAAATGCCAGATTTGCACTTGTTTCTTTTTATTGTATGCATCTGAACAGAGACGCATAATAGATCATGTATCTGGAGACAATGACTTAATTGTTGAACTGCGTTGTTTATTATCATTGGACTAGTCCATTTAAACCAACCGCGGGATCGGGAAGCAAATCAGAAAAAATCATTTCTTTAGTGTTGCTTGCCGCATACTGATATATTATACGATATGTTGTTTAAAAGAATGAGATAAAACATTAACCTGTAGAGAGAATTTCTGAAGCATTAGAAGGAGGTTAAAAGGATAAACTTTATTTGATTCCATGGAACTTGCTAGCATACCCATTCATACAATAGAACAATCCAAGGAAAAGGCGCGAAGAAAGCAGTGACATTTGGCGCGAAAAGGGCGATTCACCCCTTTAGTAGAATGTAAATGGACTGATCCAGTAGCATAGAAATGCAGAAAAAAGGATGCACGGACATGTTGAAACGGTGAATCACATGGAATAATCTGTTCAATCAAAAAGAGTAAAGGAAGTAAACACTGCAGTATTTTGCATCAGCAATATTATTCTTTTTTCTGAAATCTGTTTCTTTCAAAATGCAGGTAAAGAATTCCAATGTAAATCAGCTTGCATAAAATCTAGCTATCTAGGTATGATCGCATAGTTTTGGATTATGAAAATATCAATCCTTATACAGCCTGACGCCGTGACGTCAGGCAACAATGTGCAGATTTCAACCCGAATTTCCTCTGTTCGTTAGTGTATTGAGCTCGCTACGCGAGCGGCGCTTCGCTATTATTGGAACTTAACAGCTGCGCTCGCTATTATTGGAACTTAACAGCTGTATTAATTTAAAGACACTTGGCTTAGTACACCAGGGTAATAATTCTTTTTCAAAAATTTCTTTCTTAGATCAATATACAATGGGCATTTCAAAATAAAATGAAATTCATCTTCTATCACGGAGATTACAACATGTACATAATCTATTAATCTTAGGTATGTTATGGTGTCGACCTGTTTCAATATTCAACGTGTGATTCGATAAACTAACTTTTGTTAATGGGTGTCTAAATTTTTTCAGTAGATTTTGTTAAATACCATTGCAAACAGAAATTGTCAATTAAATGTTGATATAAATTACACTTTGACACTTTGGAGAGTTTGATATACATGTATTTTCTAATATACGTAGTTTGCTTTGAAATATCTAAAAGTCGTTGTTTTTTAATGTTATAAGCTCTATCATTTAAATTATTTTCTGTCCAAAGTTGGCCTAGACCTAAAAGGGACAATTCTTTTTTAATTTGTAAAATCCATTTGTCATTTTGTAATACCATACTTTCATAACAAGACTTAAGAATGCAATTTTCGGTTGTTCTCAATGTGATCCAATATTTAAATATTCTTAATTTCATTGTAACTGCTAGTGGAAAATGCCCAAGCTCTGAATAAATCAAACTGTTTGAGGTTTTCTTCCCCACACCAAGAGGATCAGTCAAAAATCGGCCGCAAACCAATTGGTCCTTTCAGTGAAGCAATTAGAAACTGGAATGCTTGATCTGTTATTAAAATATCTTACATTTATCCTGTGACATTGAACATTTGCATGCGACATTGCAATCTGATTAAAATCAGATCCTTTGATCCGCTCACATAGATCGCTATACACGCGATCTATGTGAGCGGATCAAAGGATCTGATTTTAATCAGATTGGCGACATTGCAGAATTTTCTTCAATACATAATACACGTACATTACTACATCCTGTTTAAATAGAGAAAGTAAAATTGTTTATAATTGTAAACTGTATAACGCGGTTTTTGCTTTAGACTATGCCTTACATGTGTGCTTATTGTCGCCGCACCTCAGTTATGTCCGAGTTTGTCAATCAGGATTGGATGAAACATTTACCCCATATTTAAAAAAAATTAATTTTATGATTATTGTGCGTATTTTGTTAAACATTTAAACACTCTGTTTTAATATTCAATTATATGAATGTTAAATATTTTCATTTAAATTGTTTTAACTCCGCAGAAACGCACCGACGACTTCAATAACCGACCGCCTCCTGGCGGCCGGTAAAAATTGAACTCGAGTTTCTACATTAAATTCATACCTCTTCAATTAACTTGAAATAGCAAACATAGCTTTTCTTCCTTGTTCTGCAGCATGTTTCTGTGTTTTTAAAAAATTTTCATCAAAGTTAAATAAAATACCTATAGATAGTTAAATTCATTCACAATATGCTATCTTGTTCTTCGGGCACTTGTTTCGTATATATGGGGCATCCCTATACTTATGGTACCTAACTCAATTTCAGGCATCCATCCCCGCTTCAAGCTCGTAATTATGTTCCCCAAACGAAGTTGGGGAACATATTGTTTTTACTCTGTTTCTTATTATTATTATTAAGGTCTTCCGTCTTCAGCGGAAGACCTTCTTGTTATTCTTAGGTTTCTTTTCCACTATTTTTATTATTTTTATTATTGTTTTTTTTCTTACCGATTTTGTGCACGCAATTTCTCGGAAACGGCTCGATCGATTTTCATGAAACTTTCAGGACTGATGGAAAATCGATCAAACCTGATATATAATTTTTTATTTTTATGACGTCACTTCCGGTTTTGAGATTTTCGCGATTTAGTGATTTTCAGAGGTTCACATTGTCCATCATTTTTCTCAAAAGTGCTTTTAGATAGAAACGTAAGATTTTCAGCGATGATAGAGCAACATGTGCTGATGTGACATACACCTTTCTTATTCTCCGGAAGTGCAGCACGTCGGCGCTCGCTATGGCTCGAAAAAAGACCTTTCGGGAATTTAGAAATTTTTCACACATTTTTGGCAATATCTTTTTACATGTTAATATTTTGTAAAAACATATAGAACAAAAGTTGTAAACAATGTCAGGATCTTTCGAAAGATATCAACGATAAGGGGCTGGCCCCTATAATAAAGGGCCAAAAGGGGCCGAAAGTTTTTCCTTTCTATCTCAAAAAGTATCGAGAATTTGTAATACGTCAAAGAAGAAAAGTTGTTCAAAATGTCAAGCTCTATCTAATGGCGTCGTCAAAATATGTCCGGCGACGTCACATCCGGTCAAACCGGAAGTAGTCAAAAATTGCATAATTTTGTTGTTCTTGACAGGTTTTTGGATATCATATGTCACTAGAAGCTTAAATCTTAATTTTCCGTCCGTCGACGTCACTTCCGGTCAAACCGGAAGTTGCCAAAAATGGCTTAATTTTGCAATAATTAACATAGATTTGGAGGATTAAACCATTTTGGGACTCATTACTCTTTATTTTTTTAAATGAAAGTTACTTCCGGTCAAACAGGACGGAAGACCTACTCGTTGCTTTGCAACGAGCTCGGCTCTAGTTCTTATTATTTTTCTTCTTCCTGGGAAAATTTTGTCCACGAGTGATCTTGTAAACTACACATCCGACTTAGGTGAAACCTTTTTAGGGTCAGTAGGCATGTTATGTAGAGTTGCCAAACAAAGGTCATTTTGCGCGCACGTGCTTGCAAGAGCGCGCACGTGCAACACGTGAAATGACCAATATAATGGATATTGCCGTAACTTTCCTATTTTTTGATGAGATGCTTTGAAACTCATAATGTAAGGATACATTAGTAGTATAGACAAGATAGCATGGTCAAAATAGCAAGATCTCACGCGCATGCACGTGCGCTTCGCTCTGATTGGCTGAAACTAAAGTCTCAATAACTTTCTTGTTTCTTGTCATAATCCTTTGAAATTTTGAACATTGTCCTACATTATGAAGATCTACCGCATGATATATAAGAATTGTCATGAAAGCATGCGCATGTGCGCGTGCTGCAAGCTGATTGGCTGAAACTTTAAATGGCAATATCTCCTTTGTTTTTTGACGAAATTCTTTGAAATTTAAAATATAGTCATGCATTAGAATATCCTACAAAATGATAAACAAAAAAATCATGAAATCACGCGCATGCACGTGTGCTGCAATCTAATTTGGCTGAAACTTAAAATGGCTATTTCTCCTTTGTTTTTTGACGAAATTCTTTGAAATTTAAAATATAGTCATGCATTAGGATATCCTACAAAATGATATAGAAAAATCATGAAATTACGCGCATGCACGTGTGCTGCAATCTGATTGGCTGAAACTTTAAATGGCTATAACTCCCTTGTTTTTCAACCAAACAGGATGGGATTTAGAACATAGATAGATGTAAGGGACTCCTACAAGAAGGTACGATCATCATGCACGTGCACGCACGTGCGTGCATTTGAAACGAGTATATTTAAAAATACTCTTGAATGAGTGATTTTTATTACTTTTGGACTGAATGCTTTAATATATAGTATATTCAAATATATAAATAGTGTAGACAAGATGATATGGTCATAACGCACATGCATTTACATGCGCTTGGGTGCAATGCTAAAAATTGAATATAATTGGTATCCTTCTGGGAAAACGTTGTTAAAGTCAAAAATGCACAGAGTTTGTCTTTTTTAATGAAGTTTACAGGAAATATGGCACCGAAAGGGAGTTTGGGGGCGTTTGGGGAACATCTGTAACGGTTCCCGTTACAATTAGCACTAGTTTGTTAATATATCAATCATTTAACATACTTTAAAATAGTTGTTAAAGTTTCATGAAAAAAAAATCGCTTTTTCCTGTGAAATAAGCTATTATGCATTATAATTTTCATACAAATAAAACACGGACGTTCTAAGGCGCCCGAGCTGTTCTCAAAATATAATTTGATATCAGAGTTCATGATTCCAAAGTTCCTTCTCTACCAATCTCATGTACCAGTCTTCCTGTATTTATACACATATGTTTATAATTATTATTATCTCGAATGGTACACTGTATTCTCGATCCTTAAACCGCAGACTTTGTGTAATTTGGGGGGGAAAGAGTGTAAACAGGTAAAGGCTACTCACTGAGCTGTCACTGATAAGTCTATTCGTGAGCGAAATACATATTGAGTATAAACTCAAAAATGTAAACATTGAAAGATACACCGTGACCGTACCTCTTCCCCAAGGTACAACATAAACATTTTTTTTAGTATTTTGTCCACACCACTGTTTGGGTGTTTAGTCGCCGAAATACTGCGAACTGGAGTTTCGAGGTCGATCATTCCTGTCCGTGAGTTAACTTTAATTTTTCATATTCTTATGGTCTTGTACATGTTGTATATATAAATGATATTCTCTCTCTCTCTCTCTCTCTCTCTCTCTCTCTCTCTCTCTCTCTCTCTCTCGCATATGATACTATTTATCAAGGATCTCGTGTTGAACTTTAAATCCGTCTAATCCGGTATCTTACATAAGCCATTGAAATAAAGCTGGGTAAAATCAGATATGTGTATCCGTTGTTTATAATCGGCAATTGTTCACGATATGCAGCGAACAAATATATAGAATTTGTCATAGATCAGGACATACCACCTCTCTCATTGGGTAGTGCAATTTTATTCATGATTTCTATAGATATATGGTCATGCTTCAGTGATAAAAATCTCTATTCTATCCAGATTCTTCCCGGTATTTTTACAAAAGATTAAAACATCTAACTAGGCCTTTTGTTATGGTTTAAATGGCCAGAGTGTTTTCCCGCGTATATTGGGTTTAATATTTATTTCTGTTCAGGAAACATGCCACGAAGGGGAAGAGAAAGTGATGAGGACACTGAGAACCCCCCTAAAAGACACAGATACAACTTAAGGTAGGCCAGTTTATTGAGTGTTCATTTTCCTTTACATGTTATAGCTAAGATTCTTTGTTCTTTAGACCCAGTGATTTTCCCCAATATATTCATTGCTATATGAAAACAAAACAAGAGAGAAAGAAATAGAACCTTTCAATGAAAGTCCCAAAAAATTACTCTATAATTCTTTCACAGGCACATAGCAACGTTACTTTCAGTATTGAAAATGTTCATTGAAAGTCAGGTTGCCCCTCTCCCTACTTTAGTACTTTTGTATGCCAAAAAGTGGTTCTGAAAGAAGTTGGCTTTGAAAAAAGTTTGTCTTTACAACCCCCCCCCCCCCTCACGAAAGAGGATATTTGGGTTTGGCAATGTTTCTTTTTTTTCTTTTTTTTTTGGCTTGTTAACCTTTTCAGATAAGTAAAAAAAATTCTCTGGCTGCCCCCACTTTCAAAAACGCTGATACATCACTGTTCCATGAACAGAAACGTAAACATTTGATCTAATTGTCCAGGAATACAGGAATGGAAAAAAAAGGCATTATCTAGTTTATTTGAGAGATGCACTGTAAATAGCAAAGTTGTGGACCATTCTTGGTGTTCACTCAATATTTTGTTCAGGGCTGTTCAAAGTAGAGTTGTCAATCATTTTTTATTTTAAAAATGTTCAAAATCTTTCACCTTGTCAATAATTTGAACAATTGGTGCTAATGGTTATATATTTCACGTTTTCAATACAAAGTTATTTGACCTCTTAACCTCGTCCCTGGAGTTTGACCCACTTTTGCAACTTAACTATAATTTCACCTTGACCATAACTTTTGAGCTGTTGGTATTAGAGGTTTTTTAAAATTTAAATTTCAAACAAGTATTCTATTTGATCAAACCTTTTCTTTGGTGCAACATTTTTGACCTTGGATTTGACATAAATTGTACGGTTGGCCGTGATTTTAGAACGATTGATGCTACGAATTTCATATTTCAAATACGTATACTTGATTTCCTTTTTTTGGATAACATATTTATGGAGTTTGACCTACAATAATTTAAACGTTGTATCTTTTGAACAGTTGGTGCTGAGACTTTCATATTCCACATGATCACATCTTTATTCCCTGTGATCAGAGCTTTCTTTGGGTACCAAAATTTAAAAAATTGTCCTGGACAGACTTTAGGAAATTTAACATAGACTATTACTTTTCAAAGGCTTTTATAGAAGTATTTCACAATTGTACCTTTGTGACTAGAGCTTTCTTTGGGTACCAAATGTTACTGATGAACCAAGGGCGGGGCACAAGTTCCTAGGAACACATTTCTAGTTTTAGATGAACATATGTAAACAATATTAAATGTTGATAACTATCACTTACTTGCATTTACATTTTAGATTGGAACGTGTTTCATTAGGGTCGGATGATACCTTCCTTAGATATGTGTTTTGTATTTTTTTTGCAATGGCTGTAAGAAAAATATTCAAAATTTTATTTACATTCTAATTTCTAAACCATTTTCTAATCGTCTTAAAATTAAACGCTAACTAGTTGATTCTGGAAAATATATTTTTTATCATGCAAACAGATTATATAAGAAACACTACCCTCTGCTAATTTGTACAAAAAGCCTGTTAAGGTATCTACATTTTTTGTGAGTAAACAAATTAAAATAGGAATAACTCAATGACAAAAACTTGGGACAATTTTAAAATTATATTATTGAGGAACGTATCATCTGTTCTAAAAGTCCTTGAATATTTGCATAGTGAATTTAGTTTCATAGTTTTCCTGAAACTTATTGAAAGCAATATGAGCTGCATTTTCTGAAAATTTAATTTTCCTGTTAAAATGTGTTATAATGATAAATTTGTATAAAGTAAAGCATTAAATTCTTTAGAAGAAAGACGTCAATACAATCGAATATAAAGTTAGATGAGAAATCATTATTGTACATGACAACAATAATGTAATTTTGATTCAGTCAAAGTTTTTTAATAGTTCTTAGATTGCAAATAACATTTTTTTTTAAATCTTACTTCTTAGGGCAGATCACTCTAACCGCATAAAAGTACACTCTCCTGGAGCTCTTTAATTTGCAGTGTTTAGAGCTTCCTTAACAATTTTTAGTGCTAGTTAATTCCAAATTATCAAAGTTCTCAATTTAGTAGTTCTCATACATTATTCATGCACATAAATGTTCATTCATGCATTCTGAGGATTTACTGAAACATAATTATTACAAGGATGTATACTACATGTACATGTACCTCAGGAATACTTTTCGCGTGCTGATTAATTCGTGGATACTGAAAGAAAATTCTAAATGATGAAATACATTTTATGTGATCTTTTTATTACTTGTGATTTAAGCCTTTTTAAAACACACAAACCTATCAATATGCACATAATTATAAATCCTCTTAATATGAAGCATTTGAGATATTTACATCACATAGTACATGTAGATCCGCCTTCGTTTTGACAATAACATAGAGATAGTGGCCAAGTCGGATGCTACAAGTACATGAAACCTCATTTACGCCAGATTATTTATTAATAAGGACTTACTGAGATTTAACTCATATATATAGTGTCTGTTGTTGATGGGTTTAATTAGATACATTGTACAATGTAAGTTTATATGTAAATTGCTTTAACTCTATATATTGTAGATTAGTGAACTGTGTATATTGGTTTGAGCATGAGGTAAACATAATTTTTGGCTATACAAAAGAATGTTACTTTAGGAGACTCTTTCTCTCATTGTACGAGAACCATACGAGTTTGTTGTCATTTTCCTTTCCAAACATTAAAAAAAAACTTGCTCTGAAAGATTTTTGAAAATATTTAAATCAAACAACTGGAACTCGAACCATTGGCATTGCTCAGACTACTTTTCTTTACCACTCAAAAGGGATACGAAATCCTTGCTTGCGGTAATTCATAATCTATTACAGCCTTTTAGATTAAATTATGCTCATACATGTACGGGATGCAGACTTTTGTTATTTTGAATATTGCAAAATCCGATATTGACGTTTTCCTATTATGAAGGCCGTCTAACATAACATGCATTCTTACTGATAACAATTACACAGCTATTTATCGCAGCATTTGCAAGTTTCTGGCGATTCTTTGAGCATGTTTTAAAAGTTCTTATATAATGACTGCATTTCTTTCAAATACGATACACATAATTGATTTGAGTGCGACATATGGCTGTCTTCTAATATTTCGACACCGGATTAACTTAAATTTCGCCACAAGTTAAAAATAAAGTTAAATTGGAGTTTCATTTAACAGAACCGGTTGATCTTTAATATTTGGACTTCTTCTGTACATTCGTTAGTTGGCGCCGTCAACATGGCTCTGTGGGGCGTGTTATCTACCCTATTCACTGGGGTCCGGCGCCTAGCTTTCCAATCTACAGATGACGAGACTAAAGTGCGTAAAAGGTAAGTTCAAGTTAAGCCAAGACTTTTTGCATACTGATCTTTGAAAGCACTTTTTTCTGATACTATGAAGTTTTAGAAAACGAGTTGAGTTCCTTGAAGGTTTTTTGGATTTTAGGCAATGCTATTCGTTTCCATAGTTCTTAATTGCTTTTCCCGAAAATAAATTGATATAAATGTGTTTTGCAGAAATTAGGTTTATATGTACCAATCAAGAACTCTTAAGCTTGGAGTTGGGATGGGTATACAATTATTTTTTTTTTTAGATCTTGACTCTGTTTGTAATGCATTTTTGCCTCTCTATGGGTTTTTAAGAAATAGTATCAAATTTCCTATTTAGGGGACAGTATATCTAGAGAGCCTATATACTATCCATGCAGCTACATGTAGGGAGCTATTTCATGCAAGCCTAGTAGGTGAACATGAATGTAGATAGTGCTTAGATATTTGACCGGTTCATGTTACAATTTAAACCGTATACACTCATATTAGTACCATTGAAAAAATATACCAAGTATCTGGACCATTTTTTCTCATTCCATTTAAAAAAAAAAAAATTAATAGTATTGAAATGGAGGAAATACAATTTGAGTAAGCTCACACATTCATTCAATAAAAACACCAAGGTTTTGAAATGTTCAGCACCAGTTATACATTCTATATATGTTTTAAATGTCTTCCTATGTTTATTATAAGTATTATGTGTACATGTATGAGTTAAATAAACGACTACTGGTGATCTTTAAATAGCAGTGTTCCACCACGTCCTTAGTAAACCTAAGTTTATGGTCACTGTTAATTCTGCACACCTAAGCCCCGCCAGGGTTTCCGACTGTCACTAGTTTGGGGGATTTAGGACTGAACTTGTATATTAATATTATATCTACTACATGTATTAATATCTGTGTGTAAACCTTTTCAAGGAATTTTGTTAGAGTTTTAGTATTTCAGCGCAAGGAATTGTTTGTAGTGATATTCTTCATAATTTCCGCCATATACTTTCTTATTTAATACATGACACGCATATGCATTGGAAATTATTTCAAGGATAGTAAAATAGTAACTGAATATGTAGGTTTTTAATTGTACCAAGTGGTTGTTTTTGGTCAAGGATTAAGACATTGTAAAATGGGTTAAGCTTTTTACACTCCTTATGGTTATTTGAATGAACTTCTTTATAATCCCTTCTCAAATATAATAAACAGATCATCACATTTATAAACAATACGCTACCACATCTCCGGAAGATTTTATATGATGTTTTTAATAACTACGTAACACTAGGTTTCAGGTTGCACTGTTACGTATAAATTTTCACGTAAACAAAATGATTGAGGAAAAAACGACAAAAAACCCTTTTATTCACCACACATCATAAACGACAAAATAACACATAAGAACTAGGACTTTTTAAGTGTTCATCATTTCATTATGGACAGGCCCCGAAAAAGAATTTTCGCTTTCCAATCTAAAGATGACGAGACTGAAGTGCGTAAAAGGTAAGTTAAATCCAGGCTTGTTGCATACAGACCGTTGAAAGCACTTTTTTCTGATACTATGAAGTTTTAGAAAACGAGTTGAGTTCTTTGAAGGTTTTTTGGATTTTAGGCAATGCTATTCGTTTCCATATCTCTTAATTGCTTTTCCCGACAATAAATTTGTATAAATGTGTTTTGCAGAAATTAGGTTTATATGTACCAATCAAGAACTCTTGGAGTTGGGATGGGTATACAATTATTTTTTTTAGATCTTGACTGTTTGTAATGCATTTTTGCCTCTATATGGGTTTTTAAGAAATGGTATCAAATTTCCTATTTAGGGGGCAGTATATCTAGAGAGCCTATATACTATCCATGCAGCTACATGTAGGGAGCTATTTCATGCAGGGCTATAGCAAGGTGAACATGCGTGTAGATAGTGCTTAGATGTTTGACCGATTCATGTTACAATTTAAACCGTATACACTCATATTAGTACCATTGAAAAAATATACCAAGTATCTGGACCATTTTTTCTCATTCCATTTAAAAAAATATATATTACTGAAATGTAGGAAATACAATTTGAGTAAGCTCACAGATTTATTCAATAAAATCACCAAGTTTTTAAAATGTTCAGCACCAGTTATACATTCGATAGATGTTTTAAATGTCTTCCTGTGTTTATTATATGTATTATGTGTATGGGTTAAGTAAACAACTGCTGGTGATCTTTGAATAGCAGTGTTCCATCACGTCCTTAGTGAACCCTTTAAGTTTATGGTCAGTGTGTTCTCATTTCTAATACTGTTAATTCTGCACACCTAAGCCCCGCCAGGGTTTCCGACTGTCACCAGTTTGGGGGGATTTAGGACTGCACTTTTATGTTAATATTATATCTACTACATGTATAAATATCTGTGTGTAAACCTTTTTTAAGGAATTTTGTTAGAGTTTTATTATTTTCAGTGTAAGGAATTGTTTGTAGTAATATTCTTCATAATTTCCGCCATATACTTTCTTATTTAATACATGACACGCATATGCATTAAAATTGTTTCAAGGATAGTAAAATAGTAACTGAATATGCAGGTTTTTAAATGTACCAAGTGGTTATATGGGTCAAGGATTAAGACATTGCAAATTGGGTCCAGCTTTTTACACTCCTTATGGATATTTGAATGAACTTCTTTATAATCCTTTCTCAAATAATAAACAGATCCTCACTTTTATAAACAATACCCTACCACATCTCCGGAAGATTTTATATGATGTTTTTAATAACTACGTAACACTAGGTTTTAGGTTACACTGTTACGTATAAATCTTCACGTAAACAAAATAATTGAGGAAAAAACGACAAAACCCTTTGATTTACCACACATCATACACAACAAATATCACATCAGAAATAGAAGGACTTTTTAAAGGTTTATCATTTCATTATGGACAGGCCCCGAAATAGAAAACCCCTGGGAGAGAAGGAAGAGGGGAGGATAAATACCCTGTCTGACGAGGAGCTGAGATCTAGAAGCAAGATCCTTAAACCGACAGACAAACGTGAGTATGTAACACCCATGTCCTTAAACCGACAGACAAACGTGAGTATACAACACCTATGCCCTTAAACCGACAGACAAACGTGAGTATATAACACCCATGCCCTTAAACCGACAGACAAACGTGAGTATATAACACCCGTGTCCTTAAACCGACAGACAAACGTGAGTATATTACACCCATGTTCTTAAACCCACAGACAAACGTGAGTATATTACACCCATGTCTTTAAACCCACAGACAAACGTGAGTATACAACACCCGTGTCCTTAAACCGACAGGCAAACGTGAGTATATAACACCCGTGTCCTGAAACTCACAGACAAACGTGAGTATATTACACCCGTGTCCTTAAACCGACAGACAAACGTGAGTATATAATACCCATGTCCTAAACCGACAGGCAAACGTGAATATATAACACCCATGTCCTAAATCGACAGACAAACGTGAGTATATAACACCCATGTCCTTAAACCCCCAGTCAAACGTGAGTATATAACACCCATGTCCTAAACCGACAGACAAACATGAGTATATAACACCCATGTCCTTAAACTCACAGACAAACGTGAGTATATAACACCCATGTCCTTAAACCGACAGACAAACGTGAGTATACAACACCTATGCCCTTAAACCGACAGACAAACGTGAGTATATAACACCCATGCCCTTAAACCGACAGACAAACGTGAGTATATAACACCCGTGTCCTTAAACCGACAGACAAACGTGAGTATATAATACCCATGTCCTAAACCGACAGGCAAACGTGAATATATAACACCCATGTCCTAAACCGACAGGCAAACGTGAGTATATAACACCCATGTCCTTAAACCTCCAGTCAAACGTGAGTATATAACACCCATGTCCTAAACCGACAGACAAACGTGAGTATATAACACCCATGTCCTTAAACCGACAGAAAAACGTGAGTATATAACACCCATGTCCTAAACCGACAGACAAACGTGAGTATATAACACCCATGTCCTTAAACCGACAGAAAAACGTGAGTATATAACACCCATGTCCTTAAACCGACAGAAAAACGTGAGTATATAACACCCATGTCCTTAAACCGACAGACAAACGTGAGTATATAACACCCATGTCCTTAAACCTCCAGTCAAACGTGAGTATATAACACCCATGTCCTTAAACCGACAGAAAAACGTGAGTATATAACACCCATGTCCTTAAACCGACAGACAAACGTGAGTATATAACACCCATGTCCTTAAACCGACAGACAAACGTGAGTATATAACACCCATGTCCTTAAACCGACAGACAAACGTGAGTATATAACACCCATGTCCTAAACCGACAGACAAACGTGAGTATATAACACCCATGTCCTTAAACCGACAGACAAACGTGAGTATATAAACCCATGTCCTAAACCGACAGACAAACGTGAGATATAACACCCATGTCCTTAAACTCACAGACAAACGTGTGTATATAAACTGACGTTCTTACACCGACAGAAAAACGTGTGTATATAAAACTGATGTTCTTACACCGACAGACAAACGTGTGTATATAAAACCCATGTCCTAAATCGACAGACAAACGTGAGTATATAACACCCATGTCCTAAATCGACAGACAAACGTGAGTATATTGTATCCATTTCCTTAAACCGACAGAACGTGTTTATAAAGAACCGATTTCCTTACACTGACAAACGAACGTTAAAATATGTTAAAGTAAAGTCAAAACACCGACAGACAAACATGAGCATATACAACTGAAGTCAAAACACCGATAGACAACCATGAGTATATAAAACTTGCGTTCTTATAACGACAGACAAACGTGTGTATATAAAACTGACGTTCTTACACCGACAGACAAACGTGTGTATATAAAACTGACGTTATAACACTGACAGATAAACGTGTGTATATTAAACTGACGTTCTTAAACCGACAGACAAACGTGTGTTTATACTGACGTTCTTAGACCGACAGAAAAACTTGTTTATATAAAACTGACCTTCTTACATCAACAAGCAAACGTGTGTGTATTAATTGACGTTCTTACATCGACAGACAGAAGTGTGTGTATAAAACTGACGTTCTTATACCGACAGAAAAACGTTTTATTTGTTAAAACGATTTTCACCGCTAAAAAGGTGTGTACGCTAAAACTGTGCCTTATACTGACAAACGTGTGTATATAAAACTGACGTTCTACCACCGACAGAAATATGTGTGTATATAAAACTGACAACTGACATGCTAACACCGACAGAAAAAAACTTGTGTATATAAAATTAACATGCTCATAACGACAGACAAACTTGTGTATATAAAACTGACGTTCTTACACCGACAGAAAAACGTGTGTATATAAAACTGACGTTCTTACACAGACAGACAAACGTGTGTATATAAAACTGACGTTCTTACACCGACAGACAAACTTGTTAATATAAAACTGACGTTCTTACACCGACAGACAAACGTGTGTATATAAAACTGACGCTCTTACACCGACAGAAAACTTGTGTATTTAAAACTGACGTTCTTTAACAAACAGACAAATGTGTATGTATAAAACTAACGTTCTTATACCGACAGACAACATTGTATATATAAAACTGACGTTTTTAAACCGACATAGAAATATGTATATTCAAAACCGACGTTCTTTAGCAGACAGAAAACGTGTGTATATGAAATTGATCTTTCACCGACTGACAAACGTAAATACACATGTATTATTAGTTACATAGTCTTTTAGTGACAGGGTATGGGATGATACCTGGTTAGTAAATTTCATACCTGGCGAGGCGGAGCCGAGTCTCACTAAAAGACTATGTAACGAATTTACCCCACCGATGAAACATTTACGTTTTATTTGTGGTTTATAAATGGTTTTCTTTGCTAACTGCTTCATAATGCTTATACTGTGCCTATTATGACGTCACGTTATGTTTGTTACGTAATACATCGACCGGGTATAGATTTATAACTGACTGGGTATAGATTTGCAACTTACCGGTATAAGTAATCCATCGCCTTCACGTGACAGACTTTAACCAATCGTAAGCCAGGATTCCACGGAAAAATCAACAGAGGTGGGGTAAATGAAAATGACGTTATAACATCGACAGACAAACATGCGTATACTAGTATAAAACTAACGTTCATAAACCGACAGACAAAGGTGTGTTTATAAAAAAAATTGATGTCCTTATACCGACAGACAAAACTGAAAAGTATATGTATAAAACTTATGTTCTAATACCAACAGACAAATGTTAGCTTAAAACTGATACCATGAAACAGATTGAATAAACAAATGAGAATCTATATTTCCGATATCCTTAAACCGACAGAAAATTTGAGCTTAAACAACCGATATCCCTAAACAGATAGACAAATGCGAGTATTCAGTGTATATGCAACCGATATCTTAACCCAACCTCTGACAGACAAATGTTCGTGTATTAAAATGATATACCTAAGCCAACAGACAAATATGAATATATACGACTGTTATTCTTGAACCGAAAAACAAACGTTAGTGTATACACCAATATGTGACTTATAGCATTAACACGATAGATATACATGTACCTGGTATGTAAATAGATGAAATTGATATCCCTTAACCGAGTATATACAACCGACAGACAAAACCGATATATTTAAATTTACCTCTGTTAGTGTATACACCAATATGTGACTTATAGCATTAACACGATAGATATACATGTACCTGGTATGTAAGTAGATAAAATTGATATCCCTTAACCGAGTATATACAACCGACAGACAAATGGGAGTATGTATATCCGATATATTTAAATTTACCTCTGTTTGTCCGTCAGTTCAATTTTCTTTTTTTTTAATGTCCGTCGAGTCAATTTATGCCTGAAAAATTGAACAAACAGTAGGAGTAAATTTACCCGACAGACAAACAGGAGTAAATTGTACCGACAGAAACACTATCGTGAATTGGACCGACAGACATACAGTAGTCAATTTAACCGACGGACAAACAGATGTACATTGGACCGATGGACATACAGTAGAAAATTGCACCGACAGACAATTGCAAACAAGAGTAATTTTGACTGATGGACATACAGGAGTAAATTGAGCCGATGGGCAAACAGGAGTAAATTGAAACAACGGACAAACAGGAGTAATATTGGAACCGACAGGAAAACAGGAGTAAATTTGACTGACGGACAAATACGAGGGACATTTCAAAAGTTCTGGCAACTGTTAAATAAAAAATTAGCCGTTTTACGGAAATTATTGAGTTTGATATCATTGGAAAGATCAGAAAAATATACACATATTGTGACGTCACTTTATAATTTTTATGACGTAATGACTCCGAAAATGACGTCAGAATATAGAATGTTTAGCTTACTGAAAAGTCGTGTTTTTTATCCATATGAGACGATCGTAAAAGTGCTGCCAAAGGCTTATTTGAAAAAATATTTCAAAGAAAATTTTATTTTGCAAAGAGTTAGAGTAGGACTATGATACTGTTTATCAGCAATTCCATTATTCATTGTATGGTTTGTTTACGAGCACGGTTTATGTCCGGTTATGTTATCATCGACATTCATTTATGATTTTTATTTACATGATACGGCTGGATTTTCGGTCTTTATATAGCTCTCCATTGTCTGAAATAAAACATGTCCTGTATTAAACTGAAGTATATTACTGCAGTTTTCATCCAATATATTTTGAGTAACATAACTCTTACCGTTTACGAATAAAATGTACTAAATCTTGTCCCTGACTTGATTCTGTGCGTATTTTTTCACATTATTTCAACTTCGGTGCCCCAAAACTCACCACTGCTTTTGACTTTTGAATCCAAAAAATGAATATAAGTTACACAGACATCTAAAATCTTATTTATTTTCCATGCATTAAAATTTGCGGATATGTCGAGGTACGGTGGGGTTACAACTGCGTTGCCGCCATTTTGGATTTTACGAGAAAATATGGGGCACACTAAACTTAACTTCTCTTGAGCCTTCATCGATCCCACAAATCTGGTTAAAACACTTGACGAATTTATGCCGTCATATTTTGTAACACGATAGCCTATATTTCTTTGATTGTCAACTTTGTCTTTTTCTCACAGTTTGGTCTCTTTTACGCAATAGTTTGAGCGAGATTCGATATAAACATGCTAAGTTTGACACTCGCTTAAACCATTTCAGAACAAGAAGATCTCCGAAATAGAATACCATATTATAGATTGTAGTCTATGTAAACATTACACCAACTTGCATTTGCGTCCGTTAGCTTGCATCCGAGTAATGAGCAGAAGTTGTCTTGAAAATTTTAATTTGATCAAATTGTATCTTTTGTTACGTCATTTTTATGGACAGTATGCATAACATTAAACGTTATTACGTCATAAAAATTATAACGTGACGTCACAATATGTATGGGTCATTTTCAAAAAAAAGTCCATTTTTTGAATGACATATTTTTGAAAAATGAAAGTGGTTTTCCTATGATTTTTTCAACTTTATTTGAATAATACAGTAATAAACTACTAAAATCCACTGCATTGCATAAAAGAAAATATTTCTTTTAAAAAATATTGACATTTTATCTTAGTCATTTAAGCTTTAATGTCCTTCCTGTTACTTTCATAAAAAAGAGCTGTAAAACTCTATTTCAAAATTTTCATTAAATAATCTTTTGTATATCGTTAAAAAATGAAAAAAATATCATTGAATGCCGAGATGTCTGACATTCATCTAATATATGAGCGTTTAAAAGCATGTCAAACTACCATATACCAAACAGAAGCAAAATGTACGGGCTTCTCTTCATGAAAAGCCTTATTGCAGAATGTTTATATGCTATAGTTGAAAAAAATATTCTTGTACATTATTTTTGTGATTAGAATAAACAATTACAGAAAGTTATTTAAACATGTGCTCTGCCAAAGCAATTTAAACTAGGAAAATATACTGGTAACAGTAAGGACTCGGGTAACAGGAAGGACAAAACAGTAACAGGATGGACCAAACAGTGTAACAGGATGGACAATGAAATCTACATTTTAAATAAAAATTGACTTTTTTTAACTTTATTAGTTAAGAAAAGAGAAAAAAATGTAGAATAAAAACATAATTTTGTCAAATCTGGCAAATTCGAAACAATAAAAGACATTTATGTCCATCCTGTTACAAAATTTAATTGTAAAGTGCTATTAAAATATTTATCACTTCAATTTTTGTTTATTAAAGGTACTCTATGCTGTTGCAAAACTAAGAATTTTTCATAATTTTAAGAAAAACAAATGATAAAACTTAAATAGGTATATAAATACCAGGATAATTTGTCCCTCCTGTTACAATTTCTGTCCATTCTGTTACAAGAGTGCATGTTTAAGTTATAATGGCACTATTTGAAGCACAAACAAATTTCAATATGATTTACAAAATTTTTTAACATGTGTTATTAAACTTATATTACTTAGAAAAATAAAAGTAATTGTTTTTATTGTTTTAACTCAAGATATGAAGTCCAGTTTTCCTTACTGTTACCATATTAATGGTAAAAGGAATGACAGTAACAGGATGGACGTTTCTCATATAAATCACTAATTAGTTAGTATAACGTACTCTTTTTGCATCATTGAGACATTGAAACCATTTCTTTGTAACTTAGTTAATCTAATTGTTCTAGCAGAATGAACAATTTAAAGAGTACTTGCATAATATGAAGGTAACAGATAGGACGTATTTTAATTATACTCTACCAATAAGACAAACTTATCGACCTTTGTACCCTTTCTTTACTCACTTTCAAATCATGGCGCTCATAAACTTGAGACAACAGAAAATGATGATATAATGTGGATCATGAAAACAAATCCTAGGAAAGTGAGATAACTTTTATTTTAACATTTTCTTTTTGGTAACAGGAATGACATAAACTTGTAGGACATGTCACTTCCTGAATGTTAAATGCACATTCTTGTATTTAGTGGGCGGCATAAGTAAAACAATCATATTAAATTAATCTGTAAATGAATTCAATTAATATATATCTTCACAGGGTAATATTTTCCCCATCATTTAACTAAGCACGTCATAAAATTTTTGTTGAAGTGACATTGTTTTACTGTTAAATTTTACTCGGAATGCATAGAATATTTTTTATAAAAAACACTTGGGAGATGATCATAAAATAACTTATAAGCTGTATGACCATGTATATTAACCAACGGGGAAAAAAATTTCACTCTTAAGAATGTTTTTCCTATTATTCTGATCAAAAGACAAAAAAGTGGACTTATTTTGAAAATGACCCGTATATATTTTTCTGATCTTTCCAATGATATCAGACTCAATAATTTCCGTAAAACGATTAACTCTTTTTTAAACAGTTTGCCAGAACTTTTGAAATGTCCCTCGTAGAAGTAAATTGAGCCGACAGACAAACAGGAGTAAACTGGAACGACGGACAAACAGGAGTAAATTGAAACGACAGGAAAACAGGAGTGAATTGAACTGACGGACAAATAGGAGTAAATTGAACCGACAGGAAAACGGGAGTGAATTGAACTGACGGACAAAGAGAAGTAAATTGGACCGACGGACAAACAGAAGTAAATTGAATCAACGGGAAAATAGGAGTGAAATTGACTGACAGACAGGAGTAACTTGAGCCGACGGACAAACAGGAGTAAATTGAACCGACAGGAAAACAGAAGTGAATTTGACTAAAGGACAAACAGGAGTAAATTGGACTGACGGACAAACAGCTAGAAGTAAATTGGACCGACGGACAAACAGGAGTGAATTTGACTAACGGATGAACAGGAGTAAATTGGACCGACGGACAAACACTATTAAATTGAACAGACAGGAAAACAGGAGTGAATTTGACTAACGGACAAACAGGAGTAAATTGGACGGAGGACACTTGATTCACTTGGAACAACGGACAAACAGATTGGAACGACAGGAGTAAATTAAACCGACAAACAAAGAGGTGTAAATTGAACAGCCAAATACACAAGGGTAAATTGGATCGACAAAACAGTTTTTCATTTTCGATTGACATATAGGAATAAGACTGAACCGACGGACAAACAGAAGTAAATTGAACCGATGGACAAACAGAAGTAAATTGAACCGATTTTATAAACAGTATTAAATTGAACCGACAGACAAACAGGAGTAAATTGAAACGACAGATAAACAGGACGTAATTGGACGAATAGGAGGAGTACATTGAACCGACGGACAAACAGGAGTATATCAAACCGACGGACGAACAGGAGTAAATCAAACCGAAGGATATATGAGTAAATAAACCGACGGCATATGAGTATATCAAACCGACGGACAAATAGGAGTATATCAAACCGACGGACAAATAGGAGTATGTCAAACCGACGGACAAATAGGAGTAATACATTGGTAACAAAAATTGTTACTTTTTTTCATTATCTTATTTTTGAAATGAAAAAGATTTTCAAAAAATGCAATATAAAAAAGTGCTCAAGGAGCAACAATATAAGAAACAATTTTGTGTTTACATGCCTTGGGAAAACTCCAGAATAAACTCTGTAAAATGTTGGGGAAGCAGGAAATATCCACAAAGCGTTGTGAATGTGTGTGTACAGGACATAGACGTTATTTGATAGAGATTCGGTATCAGACAGGAACAACCTAGAAGGAAACGGAATTGATCTGTCAAATTCTGATTAAAACCTTGAGATAGTAACGTCAGGGAAAGAGATAGTAGCTTGATACAATAAGCAGAGCAACACGGTATAAATACCGGTATATAACACTTGCTAACAAAATTATGTTACTGGAGCAATGAAAAGCAAAGTTAATAAAGGATATGGAGAAAAGTTTTAATTTGTGGGTTTTGGACCAGACTGTGTGAAACTCGTGACGTTATGTTTCTAATATCTTAATGTTAAGCACTGTTAAGTGAGCATTTTGGTTACAAAAGAATTTATATATAGTTCTCGGCGAAGCTTTTTTTTTCTGACCATGTATTTATCGCCCCTACTCATTCATATTTTTTTAGCTTATTTACTATCATTATCCAAAACATTTTATATATTATTTAAATGCACACAATGAAGTAAAGCTTCCAAAGTTTGATACAAATGCCTTTTAAAACTATTTATTAAAGAATTAAAGTTAATTCAACGAGAGTTATGTCTCTTTTCAGAGGTTTAGTGGACAAGTCCATT
>NW_026930740.1:0-42546 GCF_032062105.1 Saccostrea cuccullata | reverse complement strand
TTTTTTTTGCGTAAAATTTTTGGGTTAAAGGTTTAGATTTACACCGAATCACACGATAACCAACAAATCATTACGCCATAATTTTTTTGTACGTTGTCACTTCAAGAAATTTTCAACATGAGCTGAAGAGCATTTGCCGTTGTAACCTGGGCTTCAAGGGATCCCTCACAGCGAGCATAAGGAGACAGTTCACTTCTACAAAAACTACCAAAGAGAGCTCAGCGATGTACCTTTTGATGAAAAAAATGAAACGAACAAAATTTAAAACGATTTTAAGAAAGCTTCTGGCTGATATTCCACAAAGTAGCCCTTCTATGTTTATGACGAATATATACTTCTTGATTGTTGTTGTGGTATACGACAGGAGAGATATTTATTCTTTAATTAGCCAATTTTAACACTTGATAATTAAATCTGATTCAATTTTTTGTGTTTTTCAATTATTGTATTATTTCCAGTGACATTCATTACAATAAATATTCTTTCATATGCAATAAAATCAAAAGTCCTTAAAACTCTACAAAAAAGGAGCAGAGCAAACACGGTCCTCAAAACATCAGTTGAATCGATTGCCATGGAGGAGTGAGCATCCCCTGCCAACCGGTCACACACGCCGGGCGCTTCTTCTCATGATTGGAAATAAGGGGAAAATCCGTCAATGCAGTGCATAAATAATGGACTAACAAAGTGTATGAAGAAAGTCTGTCAGCATTTGACTCAATGATAAATTGTATTTGCTGAAAAAGTCATTGTATCGACAATAGAACTAAAGAATTGATGACTTAAAACGAGACTGCTGATAATCTTGTTTCATCAACTTGTTTGCCAATAATTTACCTCCTTTTAGAAATTGTTCATATGAAAAAGATGCTCTTGCGTACCGAATCAACTAAGATATATAAACTCCGTAACTATGCAGGTGATGAAGATATATTGCTATATAAGTAAGGGAAGTTAACGATTGTAAAGTCATCACGTTTATCATCCAGTTTGGTTAGAGTACCATTAATGTCTTTTTCAAGCAAAAAATATCCAAATATAAATTAAATGTGTCAGACTCTGTGGTACCTTTTATCTCAAGCTCATTGCGATATTATATCGACATAATGGAAATAACCATAATTAATTGACAAAACATCGTCGATATATCTAAATGTCGAGTTGAAGGCCACAGCAAATGTTTTCTCTCTTAGTTTGGACAAATTCTGCTTCATATAAATACAAATAGGTCTGCTAAAAGCGGGGCACAATTGGTACCTATTGGAATTCCAATAAATTGTTGGAAGACCTGGTCTCCAAAAACCACATAGATATCGTCAATCAGAAACTCAAACATCATGTTGATATCAACTTCTGAGCACTTGTGTCTACAATCAGAATTTAAAACAAAAATGATTTTGCAAAATATGAAGTAAATTTACGAGTGCCACTTTTAATAAAAAGCAGCTGTCGATGATATCAAAAAGTCCGGACTTTAATTTATTGTGGGGAATTGTTTTGTATAAAGTTGAAAAGTCGTAAATTTTTAACCTGTTGATTTTAGTAAAATCTTATGATTTCAAAATGTCCAAAAGATCCTTGAAAATTTCAAGTATCCACATTTGATTTACACCACTTCTTCAGTAAATTGTTGCACAATACTCTTGAAGCTTTTCCTTCAATGCTTTTAATATCTTAGTGATTATGTGGAGTAAATGAAGAGGCTTGGTTAAATACCTACTGGAACCCGCCATGTATCTTTGCTTCTAAGTATTTTTATGAAGTTTAATTAATTGTGCAGGGGGATCTTTTACATGCCAGAACCTACTTCGACACAGAACCTCGGTTTATAAGATCTCATCCGAAGGACCAGTCTCCACGTCCCACAGTGGGATTCGAACCCGCGTAGTAAAAACCAACTCCATACTCCGCGATTTATTACAGAAACAAGTACATGTACACGTGTTTCAGTCCCGGGTTTATATTCATGTTCCCTCCGGATTGTAATCCGGTAAAACCGGAGGGAAGAAGAGGTTTCCTCTTGAGTCTATGTATCCGTCTGTCTATCCACCCGACCCTCTGCCCCACTTGATTTTCTGCACTCCTTTCTAAACGTGTGCAGATATTGAGCCGATTATACTCCCGCTTCAAAGAAGAGGGGTATACAGTTTTACCCAATTATGTCTGAAACAAAGTTTTGGTCGCAGTTTTCTCAGCAGCTACTAATCGCAGATGCTTGACATTCTGGCACATTCTTTGCTGGGCATGCCATATCACCCCTACTAATGTGTTCGGAACCTTTTATTTTTCTGGTGTTCTGCAAATTTTTAAACCCGATGAGTTCAGAGTAGCTCTGACAGTAGCTCTGGTGAGAGTTAGCGAGACTACAGCGAGATATGTTAATTTTTTTCACGGAAATGTGGCTAGGAAGTGACTAGCACGTGGAGACATTGTAAACAGAAAAGTTATGTTGCGTTTTAGTTTTCACCACCCTATAATATTGTTCTGTAGAAATGTACTTCAATCGATCTCTCTTGAATTCATTCAAATTTAAATTATAAGTATTCTCTATGATACAATTTTCTGTTGTCATGAATTAAGATTTTTTTTGGACAAATATTTTGCATGGGAACCGGGACTATATTTTGGGCGTCAGATTAGCAAATGAGTAGGCCTTTCAACTAATTTTTCAAGTTGCACATATGGTAAAAAACATTGCATAGATAGATTTATAGGTACATGAAATTATCAAAAAAGATAATAACTTATGCATACATTTAATTACATCATTAAAAAGTTTAATTATTTATAATTGACTTTTCCGATGTTGTGTTTTAAGGATAGGTAACTCAGGTGTGAAAAATGACCAACTTAGTGCCGATTTATGAGTTATCGTTTATAGGAATGACATATAGACTGCTTCAGAATTGGTATTGTTATGTACACAAAAGGGTTCCTTACATTGTTTTGTACACAAAATTGTTGACCAAGAGAAAGAGAATATCTTCACTCTACCTGAAATAACAGGGTCAAATGAATGGGGAACAGACTATATTCAATATTTTAACTCTCTTTGGCGATTATTATGAAGAAAATTCAATGTCATGTTTTTTGTGTTCGCGCTTTTTCGCTTCCTATATAAATATATATATTTTTACAAGAAAATGCAGCAATTGATCATCTTACTTGTGTTACTAAGCACGAAGGGGAACGACCAAGTATAAACATTTAATTGGGTTAGAACTAAGAAAGAGGGTAGATTTCACTTTTTTATTTTAATTAAAACTTTTAATTATATGTAGTGAAATGGTGTCCGCAACTATACAGTAAATAAGTTTAACATTGGTGCTAAAATTTAAAACCACTGGATTCTACTGAGAGCAAAGAAACACTCGGAAATGCTAAAAACTACCTTGTGTGTGAAACGGTTCGATACCCCGAGCCTGCTCTCAACATGTTTCAGCAGTGAGTTATCGTTCATAAAGCCGACCTCTAGCGGCAGTTGAAAGGCCTAAAATGAGGCACCAATGTGACTTAAACTGACAAATCAGCTGAATGAGAATTGCATTATGGGTTACTACAAATACTACAGGAATTTTACGCTTGATAAATTCCTTTATTGTACTATCGGTGAATACAATTGTCAAGTGGATTCTCTGGCCAACACACGTTATCACGTGACACTAACTACTTATAAATTTTATTAAAATTATATATATTTTTTCTATTTAACCAAAAATTAAAACGCCCGTGATATTTTTCATAGTTTCTAATGTTTGCATTTTGTTAATAAGAACACTTTTTTTTATTTTGCACTCATTGACATGACCATAGATTGACCGGAACCACGTGTTCGAAGTAACATGTAAACATGTATTTAGCGTAAACGTATTCGATCAACAATTGTTCAGTTGCTCGTGGTAAGATCCTCCGTGCGCATTAATAGCAATAGCCATATCAGGTAAACAAACGTTTGTCTTTGTATATGATATTACACATTTTTTCAGCGTATCGGTCGCTGGTGAGCTGTAATTTTTGCAGTAAACTAAAATAAGATATATTAATTGTTATTTACCCCTCCCTCTTAAGCCACCAATTTCTGTTGAAAATCATGAAAGTCTTTCAGAAAGGTCTGGAAACACATTTTTCACAAGACGTTTTCAAAAGAAACAGACTATAGCAATTCCTGTTTACTGCCAATTTTATTTATAAAACCGGTTCTACCCTATAACCTTTGTATAGGTAAACTTAAACCACGTGTCTTGAGTTTAAATCACAATAACATTAGTAGGTGTGCATATGTTGGAACTCATTTTTGTTCACATCTGACGTCACCTTCCTATTTACCTGTGCGCCTGTCCGTAAAATACATAACGAATTTTGGTAGCAGTTTTCTCAGCAACTACTCTGAGCAAATCTTTGCACATTCTTTGCTGAGGCATGCCACATATAGTGTAATTCATTTTAGTTCAAATGCGATATCAACTTCTTATTTATCCGTTAGTTTGTCCATCGTACCATACATATAAAATAATTGGCCGTAATTTTCTCAGCAACTACTCATCGAAGGTGCTCGAAATCTTTGCACATACCGGTAATTTGTAGATGCATGTCATATGGCGGGACTCATTTTGGTATGAATCTGATATCAATTTCCTATTTATTCTACTGACAAATGTCAATCGTTTGTAATTGTCAAGTGAGAAAAAGACGTTGAGAACAATTTTCATATGGATTAATTTTAGGTATAAGGCATACACAACCTCAAAAAGGTTACTTTTAATTACTTTGATAGTTTTTTTTAAATGCAAATGCTTGTGCGTTCTTCAAAATTGTTTTGAAGCGATTCTCATTCTGCAATTTTGTGCTACATAGCGAGTATATTAGAGGCATTCTAACCATGGTGAATACTTGTCCAGAGACACAGTTAGATTATTCTAAGTGACAAACCATAGATCTATTCAAGTTATTACCGAAATGTCCACATTTTGGGGCACTTCTTCATATAGAGGATGTTACAAAATGAAATATGTTTTGCTTTTGAAATAATCTCCATTTATGGTATGTTGATAGGAATGAATATTTGAACCTAGTAATCTCAAACACTAAGATAAATAAGTAAACAAAAAGATAACCAATGAAGCGATAACGAGATAGACAAGTTTAACACTATTAAAAATAATAATGGCGCTTGACGAAATTAAAGAGAAGTTTGTGGGTGTTTGGAAATTAGACAGAAGTGAAAATTTTCAGGAATTTCTTAACGAAATGGGTAAGGCACATGATTAAAACAACAGAGAGAAAAGGAAGATCTATAAGTCTATGTTATACCGGTAGCTCTTACTTGCAAGAGTTAAGTCCCGTTGTACTTTAATAGTACCTTTCGATGAAAAGTACTCACAGCTCAAAATAAAAAAAAAAAGATTATAGAATTTTTCATATGTAAGAGGGTTGTTCCAGAAAGTCGTAGACAATGTTTACACCTTTGTACACGTTTAACCAATTACTAAACAAATTTTGGATATCTATAGTACATTAAATGTTCCTTAAAATAATGAGTTCTTAATTATTCATCGTTCATATTAATAATACGTTTTATAGAAAGTCCGATATGGTCTGTCGGCGCACGAACAAAATTCGGAATAATTTACACATATAACTAATTACATTTGTATGTGTTTTTTTTTACTACGTAAAGCATTAAACTCATATTTATATCAGCGAATCCTGAATCAAAATCTTAATAAAATGTCAATTTTTCATATAAATAGCATCAGACGCAAATATTGATGTCGTAATTTTTGAAGTGTTGTTGGAACTGGGTTTGCCGAAAATGACGTCGTCAAACGCGTTAGCGGCGCACGGGGATGTGATTAATTGTTTTGAATGTTCTTTATCCACATCAGACACAAATGGTATAAGATATCTGTGCTATATCCAGGTTTTTTAAAAACAATATCTATAGATAAATCATCTGTTAAGAGGGAATGTACCCCTTTTATTCCTTTTTATTTTGAAAACATTATTGTATATGAAAAGTTCACTAAAATAATTTATAAATATTTGAATAGTAACAATGTCATTCCTACATCAATATTTAGATGGAACCAGGAATTATCAGTGTTTTTAGAACCTGATATTTGTGTTCAAGATGTTTTTAAGGTTTGTTTTAGAACAACTGTGGATACTTCTGCTCAATGGTTACAGTATAGAATCCTTCATAGAATCCTTCCAGTGAAATATTTGAAGAAAATAAATATTTTATCTGATGATCATTGTACCTTTTGTAAACAGGATCTATTATAGAAACAACACAACACATATTTTTGAATTGTACAAAAATTTCTTCACTATGGAGTAATCATAGTATGCACATATTTACAAAAACTTCTAAAAGAGTTGGATTTAACACATGCAATATTATTTTAGGTGAAATGCCATTTTCTTATCATAATAGGGTGATAAATTTACTTTTTTTTTATATATACAAAGCAATATATTTTTTCTTGTCTAAAGCAGAACAAAATACCTATGATTACTGGGCTGCTACATCATTTAACTTTTAAGTACAAAGCAGAAAAATGAATATCAATTCAAAAATTTACAATGAACAATTTTGAAAATCGATGGTCACCATGGATTAATATTTTTGAGTTATGAACATTTATTAAAACACCAACTTTACATATTTCTTGAATGAAATACTGTTTATTTAATATACTCAACAACAAAAATTAAGGGTTGTGTATATAACTGTAGTTAAGTAAAAGAAATTTCAATTCTGAAATTTATTATAAACTGATGTGATGAATCAAAATTCTGTGTGGATTTTAATGATGGAAGGTAACGAGTGTGGAGACAGAAGAATGAACGTTTTAGTGACTGTTGCGTGGCTCAACATAATCGCTTTGGTGGAGGTTCTGTTATGGTGTGGGGAGGCGTTTCTATTCAGAGGTCCACGGGGTTGTACATCATCAGAAATGGAGCACTGACCGGTATCAGATACAGAGATGATATCCTTCAGCCAATTGCAAGAACATTTGCCGATGCAATAAGGACAGAATTTGTTTTAATGGATGATAACGTCAGACCAAACAAAGCAAACATAGTGAACCAGTACCTTGAGACAGAGACTATCTATAGAATGTAGTGGCCCTCGAAGTCACCAGACCGCAATCCTATTGAACATGTCTGGGATGTTCTTCAAAGGCAAATTCAGCAGCGGTATCCTGCTCCATGCAGTACCAATGGACTTGAAGTTATTCTTTTAGAAAAATTGGATTGGATACCACAAAGAACCATCCGTTCATTCATTCGAAGTTTCCAATGGCGATGCAGGGCTGCTATTCAGGCAAGGGGAGGCCATGCCAAGTTTTGAGAGTTGTTGGATAATTGTCAGTTTTGAATTAAACAAATCATGCAATTACTGTATATGGAAATTCACTTTGAATAGGAGGGCACCCATAATTGGTTATCTTGTTCTTCTGTCCAAGAACAATTACCATTAGTTTTTTATATTATCAGACGTGTAGGAACTTTACAGAGGAAACTATGTAATTCATTTTGAATAAATATACTTTTTCGATGTAGAAATTATAAATGAAGGTTTTGATAACCCTTAACTTTTTTTGTTGAGTATATTTCATTTTTGTTTAAAATCAGAGGGGAAGTGTGAATGTGTGTGTGAATGTGACTAAAAATCTTATTATATATTAACTTGACATGTCACTTTTTGAAATAAAAAAAAATGTCAATTTTTCATATAAATAGCATCAGAGGCAAATATTTGAAGTGTTGTCGGAACTGGGTTTGCCGAAAATGACGTCGTCAAACGCGTTAGCGGCGCATGGGGATGTGATTAATTATTTTGAATGTTCTTTATCCACATCAGACACGAAAAAAAAACGGAAATGCTTTTACACAGTATAACCTATTAGAGATCTTTTCAAATGGTATAAGATTCAATGATAGTTTTCACCTCTATACCACATATAGTTACACCTGTGTGAAGTGGAGTAATGTTTGCTAAAAGCAGACGGGGGGAACGTTATGGGCTACGACCGACGTCAAACATTGTGTTTTTTCTGCTGCCTACAATGTAAGGTGATTTTTCGACCGAAATACAATCCTGATTAATAAATTGACAGTAGTTAAAATGGACAGTAGTAAATTAAAATGAGTCCTTCAGTCAAGAGTGTTTCTTTTTTGTACTTTTATAAAAATAATTGGATGCTTAAGAGACACGTGTTAAGCACATGAGGTAGTATTTAAAAATTGATCATGACGTTATAAGAGACGTAAATTCTTACGCTTGCTTTCGTGCGCCGATGTACACTTTTATATGCTTTCTTTATTTTAGACTTGTTTTCTTGTTGAATGTGTGATATTATCATGAAATTTGAAATGCATGATCATAAAATGTTGCTTTTTACTATAACAGGAAAATTAATTTGATTAAGCAAAGAGAAACTAAACTATTTTTCCTGTCTCCTGACTCTTTTTAGGACAACCCTTGTATGTGTCGATTAATTGTCAAGTTCTTACTTCTTTATCTTTGCACTTTACATTCTAATAATTTAAAAAGGCTTGCATGTGTAGTGTAACCTTGTCAACCTTTTGTAGGTGTGGGTTTACCCCTCAGGAAGATGGCATCTCTAGCGAAACCGGAAATGACTATAAGCATAGAAAGTAACAATAAAATCAAAATTGTAATGAAAACAGGATTTTTCACCCAGGAAGACTGCTTTAATCTTAACGAGGAGTTCCTAAAAGAAATGCAAAAAACAGTCATGAAGGTAACTTGAGCCATTTTCCCGGAATGGGAGCATTTAATGACTTCGTTTAATATCTCTGAAGGTATGAAAAGCATGTAAGTTAATATTCGGCGGATTTATGGCAAATCATAGGAAATAACGAGGGGAAGATGAAGAGATGAAAGAAGTAGAAATCAAAGAGTCTGTGTTTTAAAGCAAATGGATTAGTACTCTGATGAAACTGGTTGATAAAAAAAAACTTGCGGTCAAATATAATTACTAATAATAAAATGGAAGTCTAGAGTTGTTTGATTGTCTATTAATTACATTACTATTATATAGTACTTCAAAGAACTTAAATTATTAACCTATATACTGCAGGATTAAATTTGTCGTTTTAGCAAAGTAATAGACGTTTAAAATAAAGCCCTACCGAGATGTTTTTTTGATATATAGGATGGTTAAAATGATACACTGGTTTGGTAACGTGGTTGGGTCACTTGCAATTAAAATACTTGTCACTTTTCTGTTGTTTTTAATTTAATCAAGTACTTTGTAGTTAGATAAAGATTTTATCCAACGAGTTATCCTGGAGCCTTGGCGAGGGGATAAAAACACAACGAGTTGGATAACAGTCATTTCCAACTTATGGGAGATTATTTTATCCCATGTTCTATACTTCACAACCAATATTTTAGTTTTTTTGTCGCTGCTGTATTTGGAAAATATGTCTTATTATTCAAAAACACTTTTAATTCTCTTTTAGGCAACTGCAACGTACGAGGACGGTGTTTTAAAAATGATAAATACCCCTGTAGATCCGAAATCTAAGATTAAGGAACAGATTGTTCACAGGGAAAGAGTTGGCGACGAAATTGTTTTGGTAAGAATAACACTTGCTCTTTTCACAAACATATTGAACAGATATGTAGAAATGATGTGCAGTCTATTTCAGAGCTTGCTCCCACGTGACTTACTTCTCATTTATATTCATAAGATCCTGCAAAAACTCAAATTATACCATTTCTTTAATTTATAAAGATTTATTTCTTTAAGCCCCTGCCATGAATATATACGTAGAATTTAGCGCGATTGTAAAAATAAACATTCGTTTGCACCCATTTATCGGCGGAAGAACTTTGCCATCTTACAAAGCACTTTGAAAAATTACGCACTTTGAAAAAAATTTTCCAAGTGCGTTGAAATTGGGACCAAGCTAACGCTCTTTGAAAAAATAATTTTTTTTTCAAATGCGTTGATATCGACTATATTAACGCACTTTGAAAAATTGTAAAGCCTGATAAATATTCTTACGAAAATCGGTATGATAAATAATTGATCCTGGTTGCCTATCTTATTTTATGATAAGGTCACTTAATTCAGGACATGAAATATTGACGTTTTAAATATTGTAGGTTTTGTTAATGTTATAATACGAAATCGATCTTTTAGACAAATGGAAAGATGATTATTTAATATCATTATTTGATACGTTTCTTCTTATTAAAAAGTATATATATATATATATATAAGGGGCTTTAGATGTAAACAACTTAAAGCATCGCATTTTTTCTTAAGAAAAAGGGGCCATTTGATTTTTCAAAACTATGAAAATCCTTTCTCCGTCATGCGTTTAAATGTACTTAAAAATTTCAAGGTTTTATCTATTTAAAGATAACTCATTCACTGAAATTTTCAATACTAGGTATGTAAATACACTGTACATATATATGCATGTTTATGGAATAGCATAGGCATTGAAACCGGGTGAAGATCGGGCAAGGGGAGGGGCTATGCCCCCATTTATTTTGGAAAAATATACACATCGTATAGGCATTCATCGTCTCAAGTCACGTTCCGGAGTCCGCATATATAGCTCTCTCTCTCCAGAATGGGAGAGGATCGGCATTTTGGCCGTGGTTTGCGACAATGATAGGCATTGAAAATGCAGCTTACATTTTGGGGGTTTATTACTACCTTCCCTGTTTTATTTGCTACCGACGCTTGTATAATGGAAAGAAAAAGTCGGATGCTGGACTCAAGAGATCTTACCATTCTTGTCTACTTCCGACGGTAGTAAATCAATGCAAAGTTTTTCGATAGATAAATAAAAATCAAAGCTTTCCGTTACTTAAATCTAAATTCAGAAATTTGTTTTTTTTACATATTTTTTTCAAAGTGCGTTAAGTGTCTCCATTGTAAAATATATTGATGTCAACTCTTTTTTCAAAGTGCGCAAATTTAAAGAACTTTGAAAAAATTTTTCAAAGTGCGTTGATTTTGTCCCAATTTTAACGCACTTTGAAAAAATTTTTTCAAAGTGCGTTGCCACAAAGCACTTACATTTCATCATCAAAAATGAGAAAAAAACACTAATTCAGTTCTCTTTTCTTCAATAAAGCAGACTGGTGTTCTCTCGTTTTGAATTTTCAAATTAACAAGAGGCCCACGGGCCTTATAGGTCACCTGAGTATTGTGCAACAACTTTCAAACAATTAAATTTGGTTCGTGTTTTAAACCAGAGGCCATGAAATTTGCAAATCACAAATTTTGAAAGAAGCACCATAGCTTATCATAATTATAGACTTAGCATGCTTACTCTATTTACTTAATACCCAGAGGTAGATCAGAGTAACATAAAGAGAAAAATGCACTTCAACTTTATAACCAGTTGTGCACCTCATCCCAAAGGAACCACTGACCCTGGGGCCACATATTTCAAAATTTTATCATAAAATGGTTGATTAATACCAAAGAGCAGATTTCAAAGTTTTATTTATTTTCAGACAATGTACACACCTCCCCGACCCAGGGAGGGGGGCATAAAAAATAACCATTTTGCTAGATGCACCTTTCTTTATCATAAATATATATATACTTGGATCATTGGCATAAAACCCAGGAGCAAAGGAAAGATTTTCAAAGAATTAATGCATTTTCACTATATAATCAATAGGGCCCCACCCTAACACCAGAACCCCTGACCCTGGGGCCATAAAATTCACAATTTTGGAAGAGGAACTCTTGCTTATCATAATAACTATGTACTTAGTTAGTTTATTTAATACCCAGAAGCAGAGAAGACGATTTTCAAAGAATTAATGCATTTTCACTATATGATCAATAGAGCCCCGCCCTAATATCAGAACCCATGACCCTGGGGCCATAAAATTCACAATTCTGGAAGAGGCACTCGATCTTGCTCATCATAACTATGTGCTTGGTTAAGTGGTTTTAGAGAAGAAGCTGAAAATGTTCAAATGTTAACACACGACGCACGACGAACGATGACGGACGAAAACGGATAACAAGTCACCTGAGTTACTCAGGTGACCTAAAACGGCGGTCGCAACTTTCACTTTAACATCAACATCATTTTTATTTCCAGTAGAAGATATAAAGATAAATCATAACATCGGCGGAAGAACTTCATCCGAAAAAGGTTTTAAATATTTGCAATTTTTTGCAAGTTATGCCGCCCCCTAACTAACCCTAACTAACCCTAACCCCCTAACCCTAACTAACCTAGCCCCCTAGCCCTAACTAACCCTAACCCCTAACCCTAACCCTAACCCCCTAACTAACCCTAACCTATTCCCCCCTTAAATACTGGAGTTGTTTACACTGTTTACATGGGTACGTAGGTACTACGTTTTTTGTTTTTATGCTGACTATACAGGTAAAAATGCGCCGTGTGCAAAAAAAACATTGCAAGAATGTGATTATGACGTCACCCATTCACAGTCTAGCTTCATTTTTTGAAAACCTCATTACCAAGAAACAAAAGTGAAAATGAATTTGATCACATGACCAAAAGCGATTTTTTTGTGTTAGCCAATCACATTTAATCACGTGATTGATTTGTTGATGTTTTGCCGCGATTGCAGTATCGTCTGCTATTGTAAATAAATACAGTCCCTCCGTGGTTTCAGTATCATTCCTTTGCGCTTGATTTGTTTGGTTACAGAGAAGAACAAGAAGAAGAAGAAGAAAAGATGAGTCAAGAATTTCAGGAAGTTTACCGGATGATTCCCGGAATCTCCATCGAGACTGTGGTCATCGTGAGGCGGATCGCTACGGGGGAGGAGCTGTCCCGGTATAACTTCATGCAAGTTACGGCGAATACGGAGGTGAGAAGCAGGCAGGGTCGGAGGAGCCACCCCTATACTAGGGTAAGAAGTGGACCCAGGACTTTTACGTCATCCAGACCCGCACCACCGCCGCCGCCCAGACCTACTACAACCCAGGTACAGGCCCGGAACCAAGGGCGCATCCCCACCTGGGGATTTAGAGTCACGTACAGAGGGATTTACTGTTCCTATGTTTGCAGAGGGAGGAGAATAATTACGCATGTTCTCGATGTATCCAACGTCCTACCTGCCTACTCTGTGCTGCCCGTATCATAGAGGAGAACCTGCCCTGCCCCCTCTGCAGGAACAGGATCCGGGTCCCCGTTCCGCTGTCCATGAGACCACAGTTGAACCCCCCAGATACCAGTTCCAGTGACAGTGATGATGATGACCACCAGTCGGTAGGCCACTTGGTCCAGGAGGTGCTGGCAGCGTAGGGAGCCACCTGACCCCACCTTGATCACAAAATATCAGAAAAAACCAAAAAAAATCAACAAAAACCAGAAAAAAAAACCAAAAAGTGTTTTTTATACCAAACGGTCCTTTTAAGGACCACCAAATTTTTCGAAAAGATGCCTTCATATTCAGTCAATAAAGAAACGTGTGTGTATCTCAAGTTTATAACACCAGGTCACTTTTTTAAATTAACTTTTTTTTGAAAACATTAACTTTTTTAAAAACTTATAAAACTTTTAATAATAATAACCCCTTTTTAAAAAAATCTATAAGTAAATTCACTCTATACATTGAAGGTATTTCTGTATGAAATAAACTTACAATATTCTTGAATTCTTTTTGAGACGCGCAGTGTGTGTGTGTGTGTGTGTGTATGGTTTTTAATCATAAACATAAAAAATCTAGAGTGAATCATGATCTAAAAAAGTAAATACGAATGATTTTTAAAGTAGTACGAATCTTTTCATGTCAAATTTTCTTTCATAAAACATTGGGTTACTTTAAAAAATCAGGGAATGTGTATGTCCAACGTTGTTTACACTCCCAGTGTCACTACAGTGTTCGATTTTGGTAAATAAACAAACGATCATGACTTGTAAAGGATCTAAAAAAGTAAATACGAATGATTTTGAACCTCATATCATTTTATTTTTCTTAAAATATCAATCAGATAAAAGCTAGATTCCAAGAATCCTTATATATCTCATAGTATGATTTTCTGAAAATCCGTGACCTCTGACCCCTCATTGTGTCTATAGGTAAACCTTTGAGCTTGTTTTTTACCCTGATCATGATTCTTTTGAAATAAAAACTATATCGGCAGTCTTCCCTAAGTCCCTTCTCCTTAACCCACATGAGTTTTTCGGGTCTCACCCTCTAAAAAGACTGAAAAGGTTTATTTTATACACTCGGGTCACTGGATTTCACCTCGTCGCTTCGAGGTTTTTTACTCTTTTCTCCACGACGGATGCATGTCATGTATCCATTCTAGTATGAAAAGAAGCAGGAAACTTATCTTGTTTAGACCTGTATCATTATGGAATCCTACTATGAACACCTACTAAATAATCCATGAAAATATGTAAATCCCAAAGCACAAAACACACACAATTTCGGTTCGCCATGAGATTTCGGCTCTCGCCATCGAGGTGCTCTCTTTTCCGTCCGTGCTCTATGCATAAATACAGACGCTCTCCAGTAGTCGGCGTCATTCTGTTAGCATCTCGTTCCACGGATCCCCGAACAGTATGGCTCAGCAGGGAGATTTGCCCAGCTATTTTACCATGAACGGAATCTACCTGGAGGCAGTCTGGATTGTAAGGGATGTCGCCACGGGCCGGGAGCTGTCCCGATTACGCATCGCCACCCTGGGTCCTGCCAGTACGCCAGCAGAGAGCCCGAGGAGCCCGTCCCCCCCTCGGAGGCCGCCTACCCCCACCTGGTCCCCGAGTCAACATCAGGGAGCGGCCGGAGCAGTGTCGGACAGTGAAGACTCGGATTGGGAGCCCCCCGTGACGGACGAGTGGGCACCGGAGGAAGCAGCACCCCCAGTACCATCTCCGAGGGGACCCGTGCCAGTCTGGGCCATCCAGCTGCCCGAGGCCAGGATCCAATGCAGCATCTGTTTGGAGGAGGACCAGCCCTCCAACTACGTGTGTGTTGAGTGCCGGAACAGGCCCGCCTGTTACCGGTGCTCGGAGGTGCTGGTTCTCCAGGCCCCACCCCTAGGCTGCTGCCCCCTCTGCAGGAGGAGAGAGCCCAGACCACCCATGCCAAGGAACGTGGCCACCCGCGGGGTCCGAGGGCTACGACCACCACGGCCCTTGAGACCCCCCACCAGACTGCCCTTGCCCGCGGTGAGGAGGCCCCTATCTGACCGCCCAGAGTTCCGGAGACGGGGACGAGGCAGGGGACACAGGGAGTAAACCCTGTCTAAAAAAAATCAACCAAACGGCCGTTTTCACGGCCACCCAAATGTTTAGAAAAGATGCCTACTTAAACGGTTGGTAACTAAGAAACGAAATGTGTATGTGTCTAAGAAAAAAAAAAGATCTTTTTTTTTCTAAAATAACAGTCAAAGAAACGATTGTATCTTAGAAAAAAGAGGATCTTTTTTAAATAGTCAAAACGAAACGTTTGTTCAAAAAGAGTACCTTATACAGCGGGTAAACAAGAAAAAAGATTACCTTCTTATACAGTGAGGTAAACAAGAAAAAAGATTACCTTCTTATACAGTGAGGTAAACAAGAAAAGAGTACCTTATACAGTCAATAAAAAGAAACGAATTGTGTTTCTCTCAAGTTTATAACACCAAGTCACTTTTTTATAACTTTATAAATTTTTTGAAAACTTATAAATTTTTTAACTTATCAATTTTTTTTTTTAACTTTTTTTTAACTTTTTTTAAAATAATAATAATAATAATTTCCCTCTTTTTTATGAAATAAATTCACATCAAATATATATTTTTAAAACATTTATTTTTTCATCAAAACAATAACACATACATACATACACTTAATATCCACAAGTAATGTACACCTGTTTGTTATAAGTGTGTGCAAATTGTTCAATATAATGTCTATAATGATCCTTATTTCCTCCTAGTCCACAACATAATCCAAAAGGAAAAGCATAATTCTGGTAAGGTAAACTACCCATTTGTTGTAAACAAGCTTGAAACCATTTCTCTCTATTATATGCTGTGTCCCAATAAGTGGAAATTCTTCTAGGTTTGTGACTTGGTTTTCCATAATCCCATTGACATAGTAAACAAATGACCACAGGGGTTTGTGAAGGAAACACCTTAATAGTGCCTGGAATTCCTCTATCTTCTTCTACAGCTATATTTGGAAATATCGAAGCTGTGCGGGTGGCATAGAGATTGGCTTGTGGGAATTTCTCTGCAATATATTGACTCAATCCATAAGCTTTTACAGACAAACAATCACAGTGATGAACAATAGCTTCTACCTCACAGTTGAGTAAATCACCTTGTATCTCCTGGACACTCATGATGTAAAATGAATCTATTTTTTAAAACACCTTTGTTTTTATACCCCTCACACCTTTGCAAAAAATATGCTGACTGCACAGGTAAATGCGCCGTGTGCAAAGAAATATAACGATAGACCTACGTTTTTTGTTTATGCTGACTATACAGGTAATACTTAGGGACCGTGTGCAAAAAAACATTGCAAGAATGTGATTATGACGTCACACTTTTCATTCACAGTCTAGACTGTCTAGCCAGGCAGGCGGTTCAAACTGGATTTTTACTGAAAAAACCATAACACAGAATTTTTTTTTTTTCATTCTTTATTTGTAACAACAAACAACAACAAACAACAACAAACAACATATTTACAATACATTTTGATAAAAACATTGACACTTTTGTCCATGACCCGTAGGTAATTTATGATAAGCGTTTTTAAACCAATTCGCCACGTATCTGTCCCTTTGTAAAGCCGTACTCTGGTCAAAAGGGAATAGCCATTCGTCCGCTTTCTTTCTTTTCTTGTCTCTTTGATGTAAATAATACACGCAATATTGTCCACACACATCGGTATTCCAGTCTTGATAGCGATACGGATTATAAATCCATTGCTGAGCATGACGCTGGATAAAATCTTGAATTTCTTTTTGTAAGGGAGGAAATCCATAAGAATCGAAATATTCCACCACGGGATTGCTCACATACAGACACACCCAATGTTCTCCAGGTCGATCTTGAGGATCCGTATTGACCACCACAGCTTTTTCTCCAGGTCTTAATTGATCCGGTAATAAATCTATAGGATACACCCCTCCAAAAGAACTCTTGAATTCTCTGGATAAGACTTCTCTTAATTGTCCCGTATCCATTAGTAATCAATAGCCACTTCTCTCTGTTTGTTAATGTCTAAGACGTTATCGAATTCTGCATACACCACACAATTTAAGGTGTTCCCCGTATTGGCGGTAAACTGCACTTCTACTCTCAGATTTCCTGTTTCTATGAGATGGAATTTATCCGATTGCGCTTCTTGATCTTTAGTGAAATCCCATCCCCATAGAGTGTAGCCGCTTTTATACTCTTCTAGGGTGATGTCCGGAGCCCAATCTTCTCCTAATTTTCCCAGAGCTTGATACAGACTGAGATAAGATCTCAGATATAAATCGTCGTTGAAATTAGGTTCAAAACATCGAGTACTCATGGTCTCTCCGTTGATACTGACATCTAATTTCTTGATCCCAAAGTTTTGGAAATGAAAGGGATTTTTAGTTTTATCTCCGTTAAAGGCCGCATTCTCCACAAAGCCTAAAATGAGACGTTTAGGCATCTGACCTTGAAACAGATGATCGGTAATCTTAGACTGGGTTCCTGTGGGGATGGTAAAGGTTTTCACTTCCACTCTTCTCAAGGGATATTTAGCTCTGTGAGTATTTAGATTTTGATTGATCTGATTCATCAAAGTAGGGGCAGGTTTGATTTTTCTCACCCACAAGACCATACTCAAGATTTTCACTTTTCCCGTATTGGCTTGACCGGTCATCATGTAGAAAGCAGGTCTAGCTCGATTAAATCTCAAACGGACGTCCACTCCATTAGGTAGAAAGCGATCTTGTTGAAACAAATCCAGATGTAAACGATCCAACAAAGTGAGTTTCTTACTTCCAGCAATAGCTTGGTTTCTTTTTCGGAATCCTTCGTTTTTAGAATCGTCCGGGTACTCTGTGAGGATGGGTTTGCTAATGGTCACGCTATCATCTTGGTTTTTAGCAAAGGTCCTGCTGGCAGCCGCGCCGGAGACTGTCAGAGCCTCTAATCCCACTTCGTCCATATGTCCTGCCGTGTCTTTTTCCCATAGACTACAGGCTTTCATCTGTGTATTTAATGTTCTGGGTTGGTAGGACAATAATTTCTCCAGATACGCTTTGTAAGGATAAGTATCCGTTCCGGGAGTGATGATTTTTCCATTCAGACTGACATCGATTTCCGTAAACATGGAATGTAATATATTATTCACCGGAGCTATTTTAGCCGGATCTCCAGCCAGAGCACTTCCATCATTTTGAGTAAATTGACATACCATTTGAAGATAAGTTTGAGATAAATCCAGATATTGATCTCCTTGTCCTTTAATTTCAAATTCGATGGGAGCCGTATCGGAATCTAAAGTACTGGAAATAGGGTAATATTCTTCCCATTTCGACTCTTCTAAAGCAATGTTAGTGGGAGGGACTTGGAACAATTCTAAATTGTTCATCCCACAGGCACAGGAATCGGGTTGTAACATGTTGACTCTAGACGGAGTGATCGCCAAATGAAGGTCTTTGAGATTCGAGGGTCCTATTTATACTCTCTCTCTCAGTCAAACACATCTAAAGTCCTTTTTCTTTTAGGAATTCCTCCTCCTTGATTTTTCTTTTTTCTCTTAGGACCTCCTCGGGCTAATAGGACTCTCTCCCCTCTTTCCGTCTGTTTTCTTGTTCTTCTTCGTCCTTTCCCTGTTTGCCCTTTCTTCTTTTTTCTAAAGGGTAAAGAAGTGCCTCGATTGAGAGCAAATATGCCTGTATTTTTGGCCGCAGTGAGTCCGTGGGTTAAAAGAGCATTTCTGATGTTTTTTCTTTTTCCCACTACATCCCTGCCTATCTTCACTCCGGCCATGATGGCTTGTTGTTTCCCATGTTTGAGTAGATCTTTGACAAATCCTCGACCTTTTTGTGGCCCCATGGCTAACTTGGTCGCTTCTTTGAGAGTCAAACCTGAGCCTATGCCCGGTAGGGGTATGTTAGGGACTGCTGCCGAGAGGAAGTTTAAAAAATTTCCTCCTTTTTGAGGTTTCATGTGAGTTAAAAGCCTACCCAATTTGAGTAATCCTGTAAGAGGAGTTCCCGATAGATTATCCAAGGGAAGGGCTCCCACTAATCCAGAGATGATAGAACCTACTGCTCCGCCTTTTTGACGTAATAAACCTTTATGATAAGTCCAACCGTGTCCTGTCTGTCTCAGTAATCCTGAATGATACTGCATGGTTCATGACTCGTATGAAACTGACCTTTAGGTCCTGGGGGGACTTCCTTTTATACCCTTTTAGGGGTGAATACAATACAGACAGCAGACCAGGCAAGCCACCACACCCAAGAAAATGGAACACAATAAGGGTACATTCATCTCAGTAGACTTTTCTGAAATGAAGTTTCAGCATAGATTTTCCACTTAAAAAAGGCATGGGCTCTCCTAAGGGAGTCATGATGTGAATCTCAATGGTATCGAAATGTTTTTTATTCAAAGGGACATATTCCGCTCGAATGGGTTCCCATTTACATTGTTTTTCTTTGTCCTCAAAATGACAAGGCACCACTCTTAAGAGTTTCAAGGCATTGGATCCTACGGTCTGGGGTTGAATCAGATCACAATACACGTACATGGATTTTAAATTTCGGTATAAATCGGTCGTGTCCGGAGCCATGTAACTGATGTTGATCCATTTGGTGGTATTTTCTGTCCAATTTTGGGGCACCAATTTAGGACCGTGGTAGCCTAATTTATAAGCCAGACTTAAAGGAAACCTGATAAAGATGGGAATTTGACGTAAATGAGTGACATAATTCACTCGATCGAATTTCTCCAGATAGTTCAATTTCATCTCGGTTTTAGGGGGATCTTCTTCTTCGGCTTTCAGGTCTTGTAGAATTTTCTTTAAAGGGGCTGATAAAGTCAGATCATCTCCGGCTACCATGATCGCACTTCTTGGATTTCTGGTCTTGGGGGCTGTCCATTTTTGATATTTTTTCCAGATGTTTTTCAGACACCGTTCTAAACCTTCATTGATTTCAGCTAGAAGAGCTTCAGGGTTTGCATAAGGTCCCGGTCTAAATTTGAGGCGATACAAATTGAGTTTCTCTGTGGGATCATAAGTTCCATTCAACCAATACGCTTGACTCCATCCCACTAACAATTGAGTATCGGCAAAGGTGATGGGAGCACCTTTCCAGAGTTGAAATCTTCCCCATTGATACTTATCCGGGTGCTCCAGATCCAGTTTCTCCCCTGGGGAGATTTTTTCAAAGAAAGGCGGGATTTTTTCCACCATACATATTTCCACATAAGATTCTTCTTCACTGATATTTTCGATACTACAAGGATAGATCATTTCCGTCAAAGCCACTTCCCATTGACCGTCCGTTAAATCCAGGGATTGTGGTAATAAGGTTTTAAATTGAGCAGTCGTATTGCTAGGAAAAGAGGTCATGGACCCATCACTGGGTAAGGTCATGTAAAACCCACTGCTCTCTGCCATGTTCAATCTAAGACTGAGACCCTAAACCTTAAGACTCTTGTATTTATAACAACTTCTTTTTTGAATATATAGGGGAAAAAATAACAACACTAGAATTTTGGTTTTTCTTTTTATTGATTCATAACAATAACAACAACAAGAACAAGAAACAAGAACATCATAATGACAAACATTCAAAACTTTGATTCAGTTCTTTTTGTATGGGAAAAGGTCTCCTCATGTACAAATAGTCTGTTTCACAACGGTTACCACAGGCATTGAATCCTTTTACGATCACTTCTTTCAAATAGTCTTTAATACAATCTCCAGCTTTTTCCATCCATTTCCCTTGAAACAAAGTGGTTTCGGGTCCCTCTCTCTGGTGAGGCAAGACGTAATTGATTTTCCATTTGAATTCCCTATACTTGGGGTGTCTGGGTCCTAATAAGACCATGTGTTTGCTTCTTTGGCGGTCCGGTAACTGGATTCTCTTATACAGGTAGATTTCATGGTGACCTGTTTTTGTCCCTGGATTCTGATCAAAGAAATCTTGAATACATGTCTCTTTGTTTTTCATCCATTCTCCTTTTAAAGTAGTATCCTTTTCAGGTTCTACTATTTTCCAACGATACTCTGAGCTTAAAAATTCCATGATGTGTGCTCTGTCCCTCACTCAGATCAGAAATGATCCTCTTAGGCTTTGGGTGTCTCCTTTTTATAGGGTGTATCTATTTTTTAGATTCCGGGATTTTTACTGGGTGAATTGGTCGTCTTCTTGACCGTAGGGGTTTGATGCATCATGGTAGGACTAGGCATGATGTAACCCACCGAAGAACTCACACAGATCATCCAATATTCTCGATTAGAATCGTGTAAAGCTAACATGACCACACTGGTGATGATGAGGGAAATACAAATGAATAATTGGGCAAAATACACAATTTCTTCTCGAGGTATATTCTCTCCACAAAATTTCCAATGAGGTGTTAATTGATGAGATCCGTTTGGGGAATCCATGAATCGAAACTAGGGGGATATCCTTTCCACCGGACTTTGACTTCTTGAATGATTTTCTTCCCGACTCGTCGCTTTTTATACCCCAAGATTTCCTCCACTTCGTACACGTCGTCTTTTTTAATGATCTGTTGTAATTCTTTCTCGTAAAAAGTCCCTTCTAATTCCTCCTGGTTATAATCTTGTACTCGATACACGTAAGGATACCGACCGGGAACTCGTTGAGCAATGGTAAATATTTCCGTGGTCCAATTGGGTAAATATCCTTTTTCAAAAGTGCGTTTAGCTTTACTGATGCGCACTTTATCTCCTGGTTTAAACTTGGGGGGTTTTTTGGTTTTAGGTGATGATTCTTCCCCATATAAAGTTTTCCAGACTTTTAACACATTCGAGGGATTCACTTGAGCTGGAGCTCTTTGGATACTGCGATGATAGGTATGATTGTAAGCATACACTAAATCCGGTAAGACCTCTAAATACCGTCTGGTTTTATTCCGAGTGAAATACCGCCACATGCGTGCTTTGAGGGTTCTCTGAAATCGTTCCACGATACTGGCTTTGGTGTCCGTATTGCGTGTGGTAAAGAAATGAATGGATTTAAATGCCTGTAAGAATTCTCGATTGGTAAATTCTTTGCCTTGATCCGATTGAATGCGGACGGGACGTCGTCCGTCTTGTCGGAAAATCTCTTGTAATCCTCGAATCATTTCTTTTCCCGTTTTCTGTTTTAATGGTACCACCCAAGCATATTTAGATAAGACGTCAATGGCACACAATAAAAAAGTATAGCCGTCATTATGTTTCTTTAAACTGGACACATCGGCTAAATCTAATTGCCATTGTTCGTCCATATCCGTCACTCTGGTCTGTTGTCTCCGGAATTTTCGATGAATGGGTTTATGTAAAGTATAGGTATCTTGCTCTTTTAACCATTCTCGTATGGTGTTCAAGGAAATCTTATGTCCCAAACTTTTGACCTGACGATACAAAGTCTGTATGCCTCCATACCCTCTCTTGGGATCTGTTGTAATTCTTTCTCGTAAAAAATAAATCTCTGTAATAAATCTCTGTTAAAATGTCTCCCACTTCCTTCTTCTTCTTCTTCATGTCTTAGGCAATGATAGCCAATTTTCCTCGATTTGCTGTAATTTCTTCTTTTCTTCTTCTTGGGCTTTTAATTGCTTACTGGCTCGATAGGGACTATATTTAGGTGTGAATTTTTTTAACACCCTTGATCTCGCCTCTACAGGTCGACTAATAGGAGTTAAAAAAGAAGAGGAAGCATCATGAAATCCGCTCTCTTCTTCTTCGTCGTCCTGGTCACTCAAAGCTCCTTTAGGTGTACTGATTTTGGGTGGTTTCTGCATGGCTTTTATAAGGTTTTGATTTTGCAAGTAAACCATGGGAGTACGGGTCTCTTTTAAAGCTTGAGCAAATTGGTCTAATCCTTTAGGCACCGGTTGACTTTTGAGAGGTTTAGATCTCATACTATCAGCCATTAAATCCACAATGTTAGAATCGGGTACTTTTTGACCTCGATAACTGATTTCTCCGTCTTTATCCCAAGTCAAGACGTTGGTTTTCTTTAAATGACTTAATAATAATTCAGCTTTTCTTTGCATGGGTTTATTCACACTTTGAATGATTTGTTGATCGATCTCGGGATCTGAAGCTGGTGCTGCTGCTGCTGCTGGAGCTGCTGCTGGTGCTGGAGCTGGGGCTAAGGGTGCTGGTGGTGGTGCTGCTACTGCTGGAGCTACGGGTGCAGGGGTTTTTTTCCCTGGTTCTCTGGCTTGTTGTAAATAATTCCTATACCGATGAAGTTCTTGACCGTATAAAGCCACTTTTTCTTCAGGAGTTAAATCATCACGTCTGGTAATCTGGTCCAATTCTTGACCTATACTCAGAGTGGATTGAAATTCCGGAGGTTTGGGGAGTTTTCCTTTGAGTTCATTCAACAGAACTTCAGGTACTAACACCATTTTACGACTCATTTTTGTATCTTCTTATTCCTCTTCTTTTGAATGGCTTTATAGACAGAATGTCCGGCATCCAACAGTAAAGGGGCGGCTGCTGAGATTAAAAGGGGTAAAAGACCTCCTCCTTTTTGTTGAACTAATAAAGCTCTTCGTCTCTGGACGGATTGAGGTTGGACCAGTCTCCTTAAGATGTGTTTCTTTGGAGCTAGTTTTCGTTTCTGAGCCGAATGGAGAGGTAACACTCCTTTTAATAGGTTGTAGACGATCTCACAAATTTTCAGAATACAATCTCCAGAACAATGTTTTAAAATTCCGTTTTTCAAGGACGAAGAATAGTGAGGATCCGATAACACTCTTAAAAGAGGGGCATGCGCTTTTAATCGCATAGAACATCCCTTTTTCTTCTTGGCCATCTTTGAAAACAATGAAGAGAAGTCTCTCGTGTCACTCCCTTTTATACTGTCTTAAGGAGGGGCATACATTCCGTGTTTGTCGCTCTCGTGTTTATCTCTATTTTTCTCTAGAACATAAATTTTTCCACAATATCGGCATTTATATCTCAGACCTTTAGGAAGTTGCGGGGTGGAGGCCGTCAAGGGTTGAAAACGTGTGATTTTAGGGGAATGAACGGGAACTTTAATTCCAGGGGAGGGAATACCCACATTCACACGAGGAAACACTTCTAAATCGCTAGCTCTTTGACTCCCTATGGGTCCCATAGCACGATCCATTCTCAGTTCTGCTTGTTTCTTGAGTAATTCTCCTATGGTCTGTTGTCTTTGTTCCTTAAAATACTGATTGATTTCGTTTTTTAGACTTTCGGGCATGGCTTTACGTTGAGCTAGAGTTTGAGGAGTGGTGGATTTTTGCCTTTTTGCCGCCGCTGTTGTTTTCTTCTTGGGAGCTACTTTCTTCTTGGGTGGGGCTGTTTTCTTCTTAGGAGGGGCTTTTGGCTTCTTCTTTTTTCTACTCTTTTGAGCTGCTCCTCCCACTCGGACCATCCAATCTGGAAACACTCTTTGTTTCTTATTATCGACTCTTACCACTACACTCTTTAAACGACGAACCCGTCGTTTTTTAGGACTATTCCATTTGAATAAATGACGAATGATGACTCCACCGAGAAATCCAGCTCCTCCGCGTTTTAAAATGGCTGTTTTCCTATCTTCGTCACTAGCCGATTGATCGGCAATGATCTTTAAATCTTGACGATGACGATCGATAAACTTTTGAGTCAGTTTATTGATAGGTAAGACCCCTTTCATTAAATTGCGAGCTCCCATGGCAAACCAATTCAATAAGGCTTTACGCCCTAATTCGATTAAATGGGCTCGTTTGGTGGGATCTCGTTCCCGCTGTAAACGTCGTAAGGTTCTCACTAATTTACTCTTGGCAGATGGAGCCATGATGAGAGTGAAATGAATAATGACTCAGAAGAGTGGGAAACACTTTTATTTATACTCTTGAGGCATGTGTATAGTCAACAATTCAAACATTCGACTTCTTAATCGGTATTCGTCTGGGGTCTGGGGACTCAAATCCACGAGAAGATAACCGTGAGGTACCTGGGTGGCTTCTTGATAAGCAGACATCAAATGAGGCAAAGCTAGCTGACGACTCAATACACTGATCTGTGATTTGTCTCTGGGATTTTTGAATAAGACTAAATAATGAGCATTCAAACTAATGGTGCGATGAGAGGCAGCTCGATCAAATAAATTCTGAGTGATGTAAATCACACTGGTATTCCGATGATGAGCTTTACGGGTAAACCAATCCACAATCGATTCGATGGCTTTTCCTCCCATCATGTCGTCAAAAATGAGTAAATGGGGCACACTCAAATTGGCTACTAATTTCTCGTCGTCTTCTGGAATATTTCGGATGAAAGATACCTTCTCTTTTAAAGAAGTGTAAGCGGGTTGCCATTCCCGATAACACCAGACGATCTTTTCGGGCCTGGGGGTGATCCAGTCTAGATTGTTCACTAATGACTTGACGAATTCTGTTTTGCCCGATTTCGAGGGTCCAGCAACTACCATGGTAAATTCGTGTTTCAATTGAAAAGAGGGGAGGGGTGTCTCCTCGGAATACATGTTGATCAATGAAAGAAAAGATGGGTTCAGGGTCTTATTTATACTTATTCTTATACTTATTTATAGAAGAATGTCTTTTTTTATAGAGAAGAAACAACACACAAATCAACAATTCAATTTTTTATTTGTAATAACAAACAAACAAACAAACATATCAATAACCATAAGGTAAAGTGTTATAATTCTCTACAATTTGTCTCTTGTCATATACAATTCTCACTGTTTTCTCTGAAGGTTTGTTCACCACCTCACAATCACGGGTCCTCTGGATTTTGCTGGGATAGGGGACTTTTACTTCCTCTATTTCTCCCTTGAGCATTTTTTGTAAAGTCTCTGGGCACACCAACTGAGAGGTTCGATGGTTGAGAGTGACCCCTTTGCATTTATGAACCTCGGTTCCTTTGTCCGTTCGGAAAGCATAATTTTTAGGACCTGCCGACATGAATTTGGTGATGTGATCCCCGTCTAATTCGTCGGTCCATTCTCCTAAACTATTGCCCAAAGTAGGATTAAAAGCTCCTTCCTTATGTTGGTAAATGATACTGTCCGTATCGAAATAAAGGCCCCGTTCTTCTAAAGGTCGTAAAGTCTCGTAGAGATGTAAGCGGCATAGGCGGTGGTAAAACAAGCTAGGATCACGTTTCCAAAGGGACATTCTTCGACGAATTCCTGTTTGTCTTGAAAATTCACTAGCATCTTGTCTTCAATGGAATCTTCTTTATTGACTAAGAGTCGCACACCCTTGATGTCGAGCGTCGAATTTTGTAAGAGTTGATGTAATTCCTCTGGTTCGTCCAAGTATCTGACTTTGGGTAATAACAAGCGTTGAGCAAATTTTCCCCACAGACAATTTAAAAAGAGTTTAGCAATGGTTCTTAACACTGGATTCTTCTTGATACTGAGAATGTCCATCATGAATCCTTCTTTGTATAACACTTCTCGAATGTAATCTTGTTCTTGTTCTGAGGTCTTACATTCGGAGGGAAATCCGGACGCTTCCTGTTTGATCTTGAGGAAGGTATCGATGTAGTCTTTAAATAAGTCTTGACTGCGTTCTTTGAAATGCCACACTTCGTAAGTTTGCTCTAAGGTATACCCCATGTCCAAGGCTTTATGTAATTCGCACGTCACCCAAGTACCCGTGAGACTACGTTCCCGATCGGTGTGTTGACATGGGTGTTGAGACGTAGAGTCTTGTTGTTGGGCACAGGTGCGACATAAGGGAAATAATAACTTACCTCCCGTCCGATAAGGTAATACGGGGTGAAAGAGGCCTCGGGGTGGTAAGACCCGACAGTGAATGAGACCGAAATAACTTCTCACGTCCTGGAAGTCGTCTGTGATGATCTCGGGATGCCCTAAGGGAAAAGGTCTGTGTTTCAACACGTAAGGGTATAAGGAACACACGTCCACGTATCTCATGTCCCCTTCTTCACAATATAATTTAGTGGCATTGGTCCGGCCTCCGTACAGGGCTTCTCGAGGTTTCAAAGGATCCGGAATGTCTAGATCTCGTACAAATTGCTGTAAAGTCTCATCTTGTTGCACTTGTTGATCGAAATCGTGCTCCCAGATACTACACACGTTGTACCCCATGTCCTCTAAATCCGCAGTCCTTCTGAGAGTTTTCTCGTGTAATTGTTGGTAAGTAAATTGAGTCCGGTGAGGATGAGTTTCCGTCTGTAAACTGGGATAGCAAGTGGGGCATCCGTGCCAATAGCATCCGTAAAATTCGTAGACGGTACGAGTCGCTTCCTGGTATCCGTCGACGGTATAATTTCCGATCGGGACTTCGCCTCCGTTTCTGGCATGTCGTATGTGACATCCATTCTGATGACTCATCCAGGTGAGCCATCGACAGGCTTTGGCCGAATATTGTCGTGCCGGATCATACCCGAGGTTCGGAATGATGGCAATGCTGTCTTTAGGCATGAAATTTCGACGGTAGGCTAAATTAGCAGCACTGGCAAACGTGATGGATTCCTGGAAAGGGTCCACGTTGACCAACTTCTTGAGGGTGCTTCTAAACCGTGCACAGCATCGGCGTAAAATGTCGACGTCCGAGACACAATACCCTACAAACTCTTTCTGGAAATCAAACACTTTTCCCCTCTGTTGGTCGTACCATTCGTAAAAAGCTTTTCGTCCACTGGTAGTCATTTCGTCCGGATTGTAGAAAGCTGCCGGTGGATAAGGTCCCACGTAATTCTGGTTCTGTTCCGTATTAAAAAAGTGAGGGAAATAACCTTTCTTCATTTCGTTCAAATCGAAAGCGGAGGGCATCTGGGCCAAAGGAAAGGTTAAGAAACTATACGAGTCGATGAATTTGAGTCCGCATATTTCCATGGACAAGATCTTACTCCCGTTCATGATCACGCTAGGTTTCAGGGGAGAAGAATGCACTATGTAATTCAAAATGAATTGTCCGTCGTATCCTTTGAAGTTATGGGCGATGATGATGGCCCCGTCGTGTACTAAAGTGGAATTCTTAGTACCTGTAGTGGGTTGAAATAACCAGTCCATGAACTTCTTTAAGGTGTCTGGGCCTTGAAATAGGTGCTGACGGGGTCCCATGTGTTGACAATGAGGACAAGGTTGGTCTATGTCTAAGTCATCGCAATGTTGACAGACGCGATGTGCCACACACAGATTAGGGACGTGAATGCCCGATTCCTGAGTGCATTCGAAATCGAAATAAATGGTAAACTCTAAGGTGCCTTCTCCCTTCTTCTTCTTCTTCTTGGGTTTCTGTGGAACGTAGCACCGATGATCGGCATCGACGATTTTCTTACAGATCTTACACTGTTTCTGATCTCCGCATTTGTGATGAGGAAATAATTTCTTAGGCATCCAGGACTGACACTTCTCGCATAATCCCATTAAATTGCACACAGTAGTGGTGGTTTTCTTACCATGAGGTTTTAAATGATCTTCGTAGCAGGTCCTGTTCTTAAACATTCCATGGCATTCCTGGCATTTAATCTTGATCCCTTCATCGGGACATTTAGGGTGAGGTCCTAAACAAAAGGGACAGCGATGAGGACATTTGGACCGATGGTCTGTGAATTTAGTGTACCCCACGTCGCAATGATCACAGTAATATTGGTTCCCCGTTACTCCCGGCATCGATATGATGGCATCGCAATGACGGTTGTCTAACAAAATGTTCAAACAAGTTCCGTCTCCCCAGCCTTTGAAGATGCGCTCTAAACAGAGTTTAGTGGAAGTAGATTTGAACTGAAATATTTTCAGACGATACTGAGGAGCTAATACCTGTTGTAATTTTATCCACTCTGCATTTCCACAAGCTTGAGTGATATCACATCCGGCCTGTTCCATGAGGGCTATGGCTTGGTTCTTCTGGTCCAAGGATTCCTTATCTCCCTTCCGCATACGGAGCCATCGTTTTTCCCATTCCGGGTCTGGATGTTCCGGTTTCTGACTGTGTAATCGAGTGACGACGATGGCTCTAGCCAAACAAAATTCATCATTGGGATTGACGATTCGAACGATGGATTGTTTATTTTTCTTGAAAGTTTCTTTATCCAGTTGTAGATGTTTGTTTCTGTTTCCACCACTCCCCTGGGGATTCTCGATGTGTAACAGATCGAATTTCGTGGAGCCGTCGCCGATTTTGAAATCCTTTTTGGATTGTTGCACACGTTGTATTTCTTTAAAAATGACGTCTTCGTTTAAATCTTTACATTGCATAAACCCGTAAGAAATGTCTGAATCCAGAGAATCGTGACTTATGTTCAGGCGAAGGTAATCGTTAGGATCACACTGCATTTTCGATTTGAAGTCCTGTAATATGTTTTTGAATAATCGTAGAAGGAAAGCTGTGCTTTCTTCTTCTTCTGGAAATTCATCGAAATGAACGACATATTCATTTTCATGCGCTTTAAATTTTGGAGAGGTCCATTTTTCAGCTAGTCTCATGTGATAATACTCCGAAATGGGTTTAGGTGGTAAATCTATTTCTCTCTCGGTACTTTTTCGTTTCAATATTCGTCGAGCCTGTACCTGTTTTTCTCTAGTAGAATCCATGTCTATCAGGTGATGGCTCTGAGAGTAAAATGAACCCAAAGTCGGAGAAAACCGTATTTATATACAGTGGATGACGTCATAATGCATAGGTAAGCATAATTTTTTTTTTGCACACGGCACTTTATAGAGGGTGCAAACAGGTAAATATAAGGTAAACGTAGGTAAAACGTATTTTTTTGCACACGGCCCTAAACAAACTTGGCTCAGTGCCAAGTATTTACCTGTGTAGTCAGCATATTTTTTTTGCACACGGATCTAAAACAAAAACTTGGCTCGCTGCCAAGTATTTACCTGTATAGTCAGCATAAAAACAAAAAACGTAGTACCTACGTACCCATGTAAACAGTGTAAACAACTCCAGTATTTAAGGGGGGAATAGGTTAGGGTTAGTTAGGGGGTTAGGGTTAGGGTTAGGGGTTAGGGTTAGTTAGGGCTAGGGGGATAGGGTTAGTTAGGGTTAGTTAGGGTTAGGGTTAGGTTAGGGTTAGTTAGGGGGCTAGGGTTAGTTAGGGTTAGGGGCTAGGGTTAGGGTTAGGGGGGTTAGGCTTAGGGGCTAGGGGTTAGGGTTAGTTAGGGTTAGGGTTAGTTAGGGTTAGGGTTAGGGTTAGGGTTAGGTGATTTCTCTCAGCCAATCAGAATCTAGGGGGTTATGTGTCAACAGATATATCTGATATATACTTTTCTTTTTTTAAGATTTGCTTGTATTGATTAAACATCATTCAAAGAAACGAATTGACAGAAATATCCTGAAAGAAATCGATCTAACAGAGATATAACTAAATAATATATGCATGAATTTAAATGCTCCACCAATCAAATCTGATATGTTAAAACAAAATGTCAATAGTGGCTTGAAAAAAGATTTTCTTTGCCTAATCTAAAATGTTGGGTATTGGGAAACATATATGGAATTAAATACCAGCAATAAATGGCAGTCATTTCCCTTTATTTTATTTATATCGATTATAACGTGCCTTTTGGTCCTTGATTTTAGATACAAATCATTCTTTTGATGATGACGAGGATATCAGATTGAATTTTAGGACAAAGTTGATCCTTACGGATAATATACTTTAACAAGTATAAAGAACAAGTTTAACATTAAATGTATTTAAATCACGTGCCCTCAATGATCCCTCGTTCCCATACTTAAAGTCTTTTCTTTTCTTCCTCGACTCTTTTACATGTATACTAGGCTTGACAGATACTACTAGGCTTATTTGTTAATGATATGTGCAAGTACATGAATGGTACATGTAAACACCGTAAATACAGGAGGCAATTAATTTTAAGGGAATTAAAAAATAATTATTATAATGTAAATTTTAATTTTTAGCATAGACCTAAAGCAAAAGGTCTTAACTAATTATTAAATAAAATTTCCAATGCTCAAATGGTATCAGGAAACTTATTTAATGCACTGTACTGTCCTGCTAAAGTTCATCCACTCGTTCACATTTTAAATGTGTAGAATACGTCGCTCCAGTAACTCAGTAGTTAGAACACCCGCAAGACGAGCAGGGTACATGTACATGTACGATTCTTACTCTGGCCGACACATTATTTCGCGCCTGTTATACTTGTTCCGTATATCTCTACCTATTCCTTCTATGGTTAGGAATCTTTACAAACTTTTCCTAATCAACCCAGCATTGATTTAATATAAACAAGATGTGTTTGAGAAACACTGATGCCACCCCCCCCCCCCCCCCCCCGTACGGAAACATAGCGATGATTAATTTTTTTCTTAAATGAAAAATTAATATATTTGTACGAAAAGTAGGGTAATATCACTGAAAATACAATTGTGAAATACCGGCGAAAGAATATGCGAAGAAGAAATAAGCGAAGTATGAGAGCACTAGCCCTTAGCATTCAAAAGCTATGACCAAGGTTAATTTTTCTCAAATGTAGGGAAATCTTCAAGGTCAAGACGTTAAGGTAATTTTTATCCAATCAAAGGTTTTCCCACAAAAATACATATGTGAAGTACAAAACCCCTAGTCCTCACTGTTGCAAACTTATTGCCAAAGTTAAAATTTTCATAAAGTACGTCAAACTCCAAGGTAAAATTTCTTGATATCAAATGATAGGCTTTGTCATAAGGATTAAAAATGTAAAGTATGAAAGCTCTAGCCCCAACCCTTAAGGGTTATGATCAATGTTTGCTTTTTAAAAGTAGGTCAAACTCAAAGGTCCAAATTTATGGTATCCAATGAAAGGTCTTCTCACAAGAATAGAAATGTGAATTATGAAAGCACTAGCCCATACCGTTTAGAAGTTATGGCCAAGGTTAACGTTTTTTCATAAGTATGGAAATCTTCAAGGTCAAAAGCTCAAAATAGTTGGTATCAAATGAAAGGTTTTCAACAAAAAATACATATATGAAGAATAAAATTCCTGGTATCTACTGTTTAAAAAATATTGCCAAAGCGAAAGTTTGGAATTTTTGTGTAAAAGTGGGTCAAACTCGGTGGTACCCGAAGGAAGGTCTTGTCTCAAGAAATACACATGTGAAAATTGAAAGTCATAGCTCCACTAAATCAAAAGTTTTGGGCAATGTTCAAGTTTTTCGGACAAACAGACAGACAGAGAAACGGACGGACACGACAAATACTTCCGGTAATGGCCGCGATAGAAGCGTGTTTAAGTAGTGTACTTTAATTGGTTAAATTCTAAAGTTATAGAGCTGCAATGGAGCACAAAATGCGAACGATAAATACAGAGGGACTGACAATAGAGTAAGGTATCGGTAAATCGGAAGATGAGTGCCAAAACGAATGCTTTCCAGTGAAATTCAAGCCGAGGAACGCCAAAGCTAAAATAGCAGTTATGAAGAAATTGACGAGAGTTTATACGAAGAGTCTCCGAAAATAGTATACTTTTATACCTCAGAAAAAGACTTTTCTACTGGATCAAAGCACGTAACATTCTTTATTATGACAATATTAGCAAAATTGACGGTATTGACGTGAAATGGTCGGACAATCCCCCAAAATGGGACGATCCCATTGGCGGGAACTCTATTACAATAGAACTACTTGATTAAAAAAAACTTGCTTAATAATATCACAATTTTCATATCAACTGGGACAATAAGAGTACAGGGACATTATTTTCAAATGTTTTCGAGACATCACTTTCTAATTCTAAAGGAATTGGTTTCCAAGATTACCACGAGAGCAGAGGAAAGTCGGGTAACAGAGGATGCAAGCAGCACTCCAATACAGTACGGTCCTAAACCAGCGCTAAAAGTACTACAGAGCTCTCTGATACAAAGCATGGATAAACTGCAAATTAGTATTGAAAATAATACTTCATCAATTATTGATGCTATTTCAAAACCATGCATGTGTAGAAAAAATAATAAAAACAAATACAGTCATAACAACAGGATAATATTGTATTGAAATCACAATTACAGCAAGAAAAAGATGCCTTCATCCTGAAGTCTAAACAATTTGAAGAATCATCTAAACATCTTAAACAAATGTTGTCAGATACACGTGATGAGTTAAATCGTGCCAATGCACAAGTTGAATATTTATCAAATAAATTATCTAATCAAAGAGAAGAGCTAGAGGCACTGGATACTAACAACAGAGAGCTGAAATGCAAATTCTCAGAGGTCCAGGATGAACTCATGATCATCGACATGAAAAGAAGTATTTTGTCAGAATCTACTACAAGAGACAATTATAAATCAGTCGGTACCAGTTCTTCTAAAAATGAGCATTGAAGCTGCAGTTACCTGTTAATACCCAGTTCAACAGAACAACCAAAGCGTTTTCGTGGATTTCCAAGAGGTCGAGGTTCATACAAGAAATAGTCGACTCTTGTGCTGATACTTGTACAAAAATGTTATGCAATATGAATTTAACTATCGTGTTAACAAGAAACGGTATTCATTGTACATGTAGTACCTTTAGTTATGTTATATTTACCAGTAGCTCTATAATTTAGATGTAAAAATGAATTGTACTTGAATTACGTGTAAACCTGTAATGCATGTAAAGAAATCCTTAAAGATTTGATTTTTAAATGTTGGTGGCATAATTAACAAAGAGGGAAACAAACTTGATAAACCATTATTTGTGCAAAAAAAATCAAGAAATTTGATCATTTTTTTCTTAGTTGAAACACATGTTTGATATGATTTTCAATTTTCAGATTTTGGGCCCTTTGATTGCTTTACTGTCTGTAGACCAAAATCAACAAATCACAGATATTTTGGTGGCCTTGCAACTGCAAAAAGAATTTTTGTCATTGAACCAAAGTGTTAAAACATCCCTTCATGTATTTGATCATACAATAAAACCCATTTTGCTTTATGGATATGAAATATGGGAGAACATTAATCGACCTAGTATTTTCCTCAAAACCTCCAAACTCTCAGTATTTGATATTTTTAATAAAATGAAGTGCGAGAATATTCACTTAAAATCTTATAAGAATATATTGGGACTGCACAGGAAAAGTGCAAAATTATTATTATCTTCGCTTTGTAGCCCCCCCCCCCCTCCCCCTTCATTTTGGTATTATAAAAAGTATTTTGAATTATGTCAATAGGTTAGAATGTCTAGATATGTCATTACCATTATTGAGAGCATTAAACTCTCAAAGCAATATTAATTGGAGTAACAGTATACCATCATGGTATGGAACATTTTGTAAAACTGCAGATATGTTAAACTTTAATAAGGATATTTTTTTTCTAACAAATTACAAACTTTCAAGATAAAATGCAAAAAAAAATAATTTCACACTACAAGAATGAGTGGAACTTCATAAGATTGTCACAAGAAGGTAAACTGTATACTTATGTTATGATTAAAACAAATTTTGGACTTGAAAAATGTTTACTATGCCTGACATTTGAACAAAGAAAATTAATATGTAGGTTGTGTACATCTCACAATTTACAAATTAAAAGCTGTTATTTTGGCATTCCTAGAGATCAAAGACTTTGAACTAAATGCTCAATGAATGTTATTGAAGATGAAAAACACACACTTTTTGAATGTTTGAGTTTTGTTACAGAACGAGTGAATATGATGAATATAATACAAAGACACTGTATCAATTTTCCTTATTTAAATAATGAAAATAAGTTGTTGTGGGTTGTAAACTGTGAAAATATTAAAGGGCTTTCAGCTGTTTGTGAACTGGTTAGACAAGCCATGATGCATATAATATGGTATTTCTCTTAATTATAATAATAGGTACATGAATTTTTTTTATATTGAGAGAAAAACACTGTATGTACTGATTTGAAAAAAAAATTCCGAAGTTCTTAAATCACCTTGTGAATTGATCAAGTGTGCAATAGTGTGTCTTTTACATGTATAAAGAAATTTTTTAAAAAATGTATACTACCCTGATCTAGAATAAACATATTCTATTCTATATACACCCCGAAACTTCGTTTACGGGGGCATTGAAAACATACATAAAGAATTAATTTTCGATGTATTTTCTAATCCATCTCAGTTTTCGTACCGTCTTCAGAAACACCCAGTGTGAAAACTTTTTAACATAGATATTTGGAAATTTTCTACTTTCTCTTAAACATATTGTGCATATATATATTTATAGTTTGTTTGTTTGCATGTTACACAAGTGAAAAAAAAGTCTGAAATCAATGAAGCCTATCTTTTCCTACTCAAACGAGGAAGCAGCTTAAACAACGGTTACATGTACTCTGTTTTGATCAAAACATATTCGAATATACTATTAACTTACCTCTGTTCAAGATGACTTTAGCATAACCCTTGACGCAGTGATAGATATATATTTAAGTGGTGATTCTTTTTATTATTATTTTAAAGTAATAGATGTGTTGTTGACTTAAAGGAGTAATATCAAATTTCAAGGAAGTAAACATTTTGTGACGAGCTGGATTCAAAGTTCTTGGAAACCGAAACCAAAACTAAGTACTATTAATATCTACAATTTACCCATACACACTGCATTATTAAAGGGTTTTAAATACATTGGCGATTTTCCGAAAATGAAGAGAAAAAAGGTTTACATATAAATATCAAAGTACGACAGTACTGAAAAGCGGTTAGCATGCTTTCATCGAATATGTACAGTGAACAATAATAAAAAATGCATTGAATGATGACATTAAAGTAAGCATGCATATCTTTTTCCAATGTCATCAGCGAAGAAGCAGACACGCTGAATTTTGTAGTACTTAACTAAATGGTAAAACCAATAACATCCCAGACTGATGTCACAAATGTTTGTGTCAAAATATCAACCTGAGATTTTCAGTTTGAAAGACAGGAAGTTCAATTTCAAAAATTTCTCCCTAATTGTCTCCATTGGTGGCGTTCAATAGTGCTCAGAACGAAAAAAAAATTATGTTGATGTTGCAAATTTAATTGGCTTTCATGGTCTATTGATTCTGAAATTAGGTAACTGTAAAGGCTACTATAGCAAACAACTCAAAAAGAAAATAAAATGATAATTCAAATTCTTTAGATTAATTGGTTTGGAGTACTGTACATAGATCTTTAGCTGGCTAGTCTGAGAAAAACGGATGGACGAGCAGAGAATTAATTAATTTCAGAGAGCTTCAGTTTCGTAGGCTCACTGCGGGTCAGCAGGTGTGACCTGTCATTGGGGATGCTTACTTCTCCTAGGCACCGGAACTTTCAAGGATCCGTTTTTCTTTTGAGACCGATCACTGTTCATTCTGTATTTTGATACAGATACTGAGTACATCTGTTTATTAATATTATGAACTATTTCTCTCACAGGAAGAAAGACAAGTAAACAAGATAATAAAGTTTTAAGAAATGAACATTATTGACTTTTCATACAATTAAATGTTCGAATAAGTAAATGGTATATGACAATTATTTAAAAAAGAGTCTTGCACGATATGTATAAACGAACATATACTGAGTATTTGATAAATATTTTTCATGAAATATTGTATAAAAAAAAACGTGTGAAAAGGAAAGTTGTTGTTTAATCCATCAATACTAGTATTTTAAAAATTCAAAGGTTCACTAAAAGTCAGTGTATAAAAAAACAATTTAATTGTCCGTTGCAAGAATTACCTAGGTATCATTGTCACTTTCTTCAATACGTCGCATAAGCAATAAATTGTTTTTTTTGTTTTTGTTTTTGTTTTTTTTTTTTTTTTACTAAAAACAAGTATGCGAATTTCTATCAATATGCCTGTAAGCATCTGTATTTTAATTTTTATTACTTCTCAAAGGCTCAAAATGATAATTAACAAATTGGACAAATTCAAATTTAAAAAGTATTTTTACAACTTATACCTTGCATACGAATTTAGCAAACTTTCAAAAATAATCATTCATTAGATATAATTTTCAATTTGTTCTAATTGTTAAGATTTTTCATGCCTCTTTTTTCTGTGCATATTGGGTTCAAATATGATATTTCTCGCTATACATTTCTTCCTAAAGTTTAAATCTAACGCGTTGATAATGTTATCAGCTAAACTTCATGCTGACTTCGAATTTCGTCACAGGGCCCGATCGCCATCAGCTGATGTCACGGAAATTTAATCTCGACACCAAATGCTCCTGTACATAAACTTTTTTTAATACAACAATTATAAATTTATTTCATTGACAAACAAAATCAGAAAAATAATTAAAAACCGAAAGATTATGTTGTTTTGATAGTCTTGATTTTATTTAACATGTTATATGTGTTAGAAACAAATCATAGGTACTAGGTAGAGGCTTTGTTGAAGTTTCCGTTGTCGATAGGTAGCGCCTTATGGAAGTTTCCGGTGTCGATAAAAATCGGACACATGCCATAAAGCGGCTAGCGAAGCTAACCGCTTAAAAATGACGAAGGAAATTTACAGAAGCGTATTAGGGCCGCAGCAGTATTTTTTTTAATTTGTTATAACAAATTGATAATTTGGTATAACAAATTGATAATTTGATTAAACAAATTGATAATTTGATTAAACAAATTGATAATTTGATTAAACAAATTATTAATTTGATAAAACAAATTATTTGTTACAACAAATTGATAATTTGTTATAAAAAATTAGTAATTTGTTTAAACAGATTACTAATTTGTTTAAACAAATTGATAATTTGTTATAACAAATTACTGTTTGTTTAAACAGATTACTAATTTGTTTAAACAAATTGATAATTTGTTATAACAAATTAATAATTTGTTTTTACAAATTGATAATTTGTAATAACAAATTAATAATTTGTTAAAACAATTTAGTAATTTGTTAAAACAAATTAGTAATTTGTTAAATCAAATTAGTAATTTGTTATAACAAATTACTAATTTGATATAACAAATAACTAATTTGATACAACAATTTACTAATTTGTTATAACAAATTACTTATTTGTTATAACAGATTATCAATTTGACATAACAGATTATTAATTTGTTAAAACAAATTATTAATTTGTTATAACAAATTAGTAATTTGATAAAACAAATTACTATTTTTGACAAAATTTGAAATGTATACAATCTACGAAAGCCAGATCAAATCAAAAATCTTAGTATTTAGTGTCGGATTTATGAAAATAATTTGCAACTGTCAAAGTTTTTTGGTAAATAATAAGGCTTTAGAGGGACTATTGAGAGGTTTTCCAGCAGGCTCTTTTTTTATTATTATTATAAAAAATTCATGCATACAAAAGATTTGAATGACATATTAGGAATTTAATATTAATTTTCACCAAGAGACACCAACTCAAGAATATTGTTTTATTTTTTCATTCGTTTTCCGGGGAAGGTTGTTACAGAATGTATTTGGATAATTTATCCGCAAATTCATTTTGGTCAATGGTGCCTCTGTTGCTCACAGCTTTATAGGAAACCATGGAGGTTGACCACAAGAGCAGATCCGGGATTTTGCATATATAGAATTGGGTTTGGTTTAAAGATTTTATTCTTTACACATGAATTGGGTTGAACAATAGACATAAATGCCTGTCGAAGAGCAGTAGTCAAGGTAGATCATGTCACATGTAAAGAAAGAATCCAGAGAGGGGGTTAAAATGAACAAAAACTAAACACAAACTAGAGGTTATGTGAGCAATGAGCTCAGTCAATGATACCCCCCGCCTCCCATATGCTTATAACGACAAAGTCCATGTTTTGCTGTGGCCGGGAAACCCAAAATATGTGTCGGATCAAAAAGTAAAACAGGAGGTGCACAATGGCAATATGTAATAAAAGATTCTGTGAAAGTTTCATTAAATTTTACTTCTTGGTATAAGTGGAGTTAAGGATAAGAGATGGGTACTCAAAAGCGTAGCAGACGGACGGACGGACATACCGATTACAGTATACCCTCCCACTTTTCAAGCGGAGGTGGGGATATAATAAAACAATTTATATTGTAACATTCTGTTGCATGGATCAAATAAGATAATATTTTTCCTAGCATACAAAGTGGATGATATGACTGTGCGGAGTCGGAAGGGGGGGCACGTATGGACAAATTTTCATTAAAGCTTCTAAGAACCAGCTGTAAGGAATAGAATCTAGGCTATTGATGCAATTTATCATGACATTGATGTTTGAAGTGAAAACTGAGCTGCTAGAAGAAACATATGGGTCAAAAGCTTTGCAGACTGTGTGCTTATTGTTTCGCAAATTCAATATTTCAAAGATTTCTTTTTTTTTATTTAAGCAGTTGCAAAACATATACACCTCTCTCTCCCACTCTCATACTGTTGGAAAAATACAAATACGCATACATTAATAAACATCTAGTATACATATCCACTTCAATATACGTACAATATACATAAACTTACGCAATATGCAAAGCATATTCAATCAGTAATTATATTAAGAGTTACTATTAGACACATTAAAGAGACATTTCCACTTGGACCATCTATTTTTGTAAAATATATTCCCTGACAATTTTTCTTCTAAACAATAGTAATTATTTAAATATTTTAAGATTTCATTAAAAACAATATTGTATAGTTGAAATAAGTATTTCTTCACTAGTAGGATAATCAAATTAATTGCCATGTGATCTTTTTCCAAATTACCAAAAATAACAGTTTTGACATCAAATACAATTCTTGTACCAGACTATTGAAATATCCAATCTGACAATGCTAACCAAATCACAGAAACCTGTGGACAGTAGAAAAATAAATGCTTGATTGATTCTTGTTCTAAGTTACATATTGAACAAAGTGGTGAATTTTTTATTTTAGACAGATATAGGTTTTTGTTAGTACCTAATATTCTATGGATAAATCTATAATTGAACCACATAAGTCCTGAGTCTTTTGTTGTCAATATAAAGTTTTCATAAACATGTTTCCAATCAAAATTGAACTCTAATTTTAGATCAGTATCCCATTTGTTTTCACAAATAGGTCTGTGCTGTGTTTTTGATATTAAAGCAATATGAGCTGCATATTGAGAATTTCATTTTGCAGGTAAATATGCTTTTATGATTGATTTGTATGTAATTTAAACCCTTATGACCAATAAGCCCCTCCCAAAGTTTTTAAAATGTTTCAGAAGAAATATTTCTGCAAGACCTAATATACAGTATTTTATAAGAAACAATTTTTGTACAGGACGACAATAATTCAATTTTGCTCTAATCAAAGCTTATAAAAAATGTCCATCCCAAATATGAACAACAGAAGTGTTTTAATTTTATGCCATTGAAATAGTTAATTACAAATTTGCAACAAAATTTTCCGATGTCAAACATGCAGCTCATATTGCTTTAAACAATAATAAATATTTCTGGATCCTTTTCTGTTCTTACAAAGTATTTTTACAGATTCCGGTTGATATGTTTTAACAAAAGTATAATATAAATATTGTTTGATATTTGGCCATGCAGTCAAAATGCTTTGCTTAAACCTTCATATGTGGTAAAAGGTAACTTTATAAAATAATCATTTGTGACACTTTTCATAACAATGAAATTGCCTTCTGTATTGAATAAAACATGCACTATATGGAACCCTTTATCAAACATTGGTTTACAAAATAATATTTATTTTGAATCTCTATTTTATTATTATACCACATTGGCTCACTCAGTGAATGTAAATTAAAACTCTCTATAAACTCACTAAAATAAAATAGAGTTTCTTTCCAAAACATGTTTTGTGTGACTTTTGCCCTTTGTTAACAATATTCAGACCCAACACTACATAACTTGTCAATATTACATCCAGTGATTTCTGAGAAAAGATTACTCCAATCTGGATTAGTAGTTAAAATTCTCCTTATCCAAGTTAGTTTAAGAGATTTAATAAATGTTTCTATATTAGTCATTCTACATCCACCATTTCCAAAATCCAGTTGCAATGTTTTTCGAGAAATTCTATCAACTTTGTTACCCCAAATAACTTTATATAAGGTTTTTTGAAGAGTTGTATCCACTGCAAACAAGGTTTAGGAAGGGAGGTAATATTTCTCTTTGACCAATGGTTTATTTCTTTTTGAATAAGTTTAAACTTCTCGTCAAAGTTAAGTTCCTCCATTTTTTTTTTAGATTTGCTGTACAGTATATGTTATACCAAGAACAGTAAAAGGTTCGGTCGTCCATTTTAATTCTGTATCAGCACAGATTTTATTTTCTGTGTCAAATTTAGAACCAATCCGAACTGCTTTTGTTTTAGAAATGTTAGGTTTTAAACCTGAAAATTTTGAAAATTGAAAAAGAAGATCAACAGCACTTTTTAGACTCTTTTCTGTTCCATCAAGAAAAAGAACTGTGTCGTCTGCATATTGTATAAGACAAACTTTTTCCTTCCCTATTTTAATGCCTTTGATATTTCTATTTTGTCGAATCATGTGTCCTAAAATTTCTACACAAAGATTAAAGAGGTAAGGAGATACTGGGTCACCTTGACGACAACCCCTACCAATTTCAAAAAAAATTTGAAAAAAATACCATTCTGAATAACGCAAAGGTTAGCTTTATTATATAATACTGAAACCCATTTTATCAGATAGGACCAAAATTAAAGAATTTCAAAGTATTATACATAAATTTCCATGATATAGAGTCAAATGCTTTTTCAAAGTCAATAAGTAATATCATACCAGGAATATGTTTTTCATGTACTGTATTTATTACATCATAAATTATTCGTGTATTCTCTCCAATAAATCTACCATTGAGAAATCCTTTTTATGCAATTTTATATGTTACATTTAGAAGAGATATTGGACGCCAGTTACTAAGAAATTCTCTAGGTTTAGCTCCTTTTGGTAAAATTGATATAATACCTTGTTTCTGGGTTATTGATAGCTCTCCTTTATGAAAACCTAAATTTATTGATCTTATTAAAAAGCTTCCTAAATCCTTCCAGAAAAATTTGAAAAATTCTGTAGTGAAACCATCACTGCCTGGGCTTCATTTTCCATATCTTTTAAAGCAGAGAGGGCTTCCTCTGGAGTTATGATACCTTCCAAGCTATTCACGCGTCCGCCATTAAAATACGAAACCGAGGCTGACCTGACAAACTAGCGTCCTTCACTACTAGAAAATGGCGAAGTGCGGCGAAGGTCATCCAGCGTGGACGCGCTCTCTCGCAAGCGTACCAAAGGATAACCGACGATGTAATATCGGCATGGTCTACGACGTCGAAAATCCCCAATAAATCCCTCAAAAGATGATACAACAATTTTGCTGAAGGATATGTACATGAATATGAAGGTTTGTTTACAATTTTACGATGGACCATCGGACAGCATGCATAGAATCCTTTACGTTGATATCTGTCATTATTACTGAAATTCATTGAATGGAAGACAATAAATATTCACCACAAGTAGAGAATACATAC
>NW_026930739.1:0-42550 GCF_032062105.1 Saccostrea cuccullata | reverse complement strand
ACTTTGAATTTTTGAAAAATGGCCCCATTAAGGACTTGTAGGGGTGGCCCCTAAATATCTATATGAATCATATCTTCACAACGAAAAGAAATCTCTGAATAGGTGTTGAACGAAAAGTCTTTGAAATTACAAGGTCTTTCATTTGATATCAAGAAAAAGGGGCTGACACCTTAAAATAGGGGCTTAAAGGGGCCAAAAGTCTTGCATCTGTACCTCTTTAATGATCAATATTTTGTGATACATTACAGAAGCAAAGATATACATCTTAACGACTTGCAACAATATAATATAAAATTTTGGCCATATCTTACGTGATAAGGGAGCAATGGGGCCAAAATGTTATTTTTTGTCATGCTTTACGTCTTGAAAGGAGGGGGTATTTTTATAACCCATATTGAACAAAAAATGTTCAGAAAATCGTGATAAAAATGAGAAACTTGAAGGAAAACTTGAAGAAAAACTTAATGTCATTCTCTTTTAACGAATATCTCAGTCAAAATCACATCTCATCTTATCGAGAAATACAACGGAAGACCTACTCGTTGCTCGCAACGAGATCTCATCTAGTTATTATTATTATTCTTTTTTTTGACAAAATAAAATTCGCTTTCGGTGCCAAGTTATGGACGATTTCCTGATTTTAAAATGCAATTTTGTCGCGCACTTTTATCGAAAATGACTGAGGATATAAACTGGAGACTTATTGGAGATGATAGATCATGACTTTGTGGTTTGCAGAATCGCCTTTTCGTGCGTCGTCAGTACTTCCGGTTTCTACCGGAAGCGTATTCAAAATATGCAATTTTTTTACTTTTTTGTTTTTCAGTATTTTTTCATTGGTATTAATGTGGTTGATAGAGACCCCTCTGGAAATACCTTATATATAATTTACGAAAAATTGACCAATCTATACTCTGGATATTTGCATTTCTAAATTTGAAGCGAGACCAAAATGGCGGCTCTCTTCGATGAGCAGGTTGCAGTTTACAGGGTTAGCTGAGCGTTTGGATGAACGAAAGTTATGTACCATAAGTATCAATGAAATGTGAAGGAATTCTCGGATTTCGTTGCAGTTCAAATTCGAATTTGAGATTTAATCCGAGCTTTCCTCTGCAATGATTGCTTTTGTCTATATCTCAAAGTAGATTAAAAATGACCACAAGTGAAAATACAATTACTATAACGTACCTATTGTTTTATCCACGGAAAACTATTCCTAAACCATGGTTATAAGTAATAGTTTTTCAAGAAACTGGCATGACTGAAGTAATCAATATGTTTAGTGAGTATTACGTGGCTTTAGTTTATTTTTCATGCAGGTTTGTGGCATATTAAATGATTAGAAAAGACCAGAATAAAAGTATATTTTAAATTAATTGTTAAATAAAATTGATATAAATATTTTTTTCCTAATAGACGCAAGCTATTCAAAATAAATTGTATCAGATTCCTTGAAAGTCGGAGGGTGAGACATGTTTTCTCAGCGATACATCCCAGTTTTTCATGATCGGTAACTAAATGGGATAGTCCACTTTGGGGGTAAACAGGATGATAAAATTTGTGGGAAATCCTTTCAAATTCATTGCTTTAGTGTTACTTGCCAATATGAAATTTGTACAATGTGATAAATATACCTTGTAAAGCTCGAAATTCGGGTTATAAGAACATGCATTTCTAAATTTCATTGAAGCAATCACATCTATTTAATAGAACATACATCCTAAATTTAGGAAAAGCGCAAAGAATTTCTCGTTACGTTTGGTGCAAAAAAATGTATCGTGACCCGCCTATCGTAATACTCAGTAGACAAATGGACTGATGTAGAAGTCAAAAGAAGTGCAGAAATAGATAACATTGACATGCCTAAATATGGAATTGCGTGGAATAAAAAAGTTGAATACATATAAAGATAAAGAGAGTAAACAGTATCATCTATTCAAATTATAATGTAGTATTATCAGTAATGAATGATCTCCTCTAACTGTTAAAGCTCAAGTAACAAATATATACTGAGATATTCACTTTCGGTTTAGTGGCATGGATTACAGGATGAGCTGTCAATGTGGAAAAAAGGCCATGCACAGCCCGTAGTCATCAAGCAGATTGGATTTTTCAACTTGAATAAATTACACAAACACTCTGGATACAGAATTAGTCGTGATTTTTTTCTGGCCAAGCCCAGATCTGTTTGTTTAGGTGAGTTCCCCCAAAACACGTTGCAATCCTGGCTTTTTTTTTTTTTTTTTTGTTGAAGGTACATGAGTCACTGTAGGAAATTTTTGTACGGATTATTTTTTTTTGACGATAAAAGCTTCAGACTCCTGTAATACAAGTCATACTTCCCATCCCACCCCACCCCCTTTTAAGGGAAAGTTTGTGACCACTTATGCATTTAAGCTTTTTCGATAGTGGATCAATTGATTATTTGGTTTTTCTCCAGCCTCAGTGCTCATGTGAGCGATGTGGCCCATGGGTGTCTTGTGTTTGCTGCCGGAAGGTCAAAATACCCACATGCAACCATAGGAAAGAATAATGTTCCAAAAAGTTTGAGCCCCTCCTTTCCGCCCCCACCAACCCCTTCAACTAGAATTTAAAGTGTGGTGCACAGGTTTCTTGTGTTTTATTTATTATTGTTATAATTAATATTTTTGGGGGCTTTTCAACTCATTTTGGGGGTTACCCCCTTTCAAATCGTTACAACGTTCTTGGACTGTCTGCTGTGTGATTCTTTGCATGAGTATTGGGGCATGGCCCTGGAACACCCCCCCCCCCCTTTTTTCAAAAATTGCTGGATTATCCACCTGAATCTTCATTACTGTCAAAGTTTATTCCGTTTACTTCCTGAGAAATTCTGTAATCAATTTCAAAACTGACCTACTTCGTTTTACTCGAACTAGTGGAATAGGTGCAAAATATTCACATTTTGAACCGGGTACCGTAGTGTGGAAAAATTGATGCTGGCTCATGTAACTTGCAGTAGGCATAATGATTTCGGGTCGGGATCGGCCTTATAGATCTCTGAACAAATATCGCTGATTTTTCCCTGGAAAGTAGAGATGATGACTAATTTGCAGCTTATTCAAAGTATCAAACGATGTCTTAACATACAGAAGTGAGTAATTAAAAGGTGTAGATTCGATTTATTATGTCCATAAATATTTTTATAGTGGTATATGGTATTTAACACCTGATATTTAAAGCTGAGATCTCCGATTCGTAGGTAACAATGTGCTAAGCACGTGATGTACATTTAGTTCTTTGCAACACAATTTGCTGTTTGACAAATGTAACAAATGATTGTTGAATTATCATGAGGTTTTTGATGAGATAATATGTATTAGTACCAATTTTAGGCCCATCAGTAATGATCAGACAGGGCAAATATCTAGCTGGATACAAAATGATACCATCACCATGCACAGCAGCATCTACGCACGCGTCGGAAAGGGGGGGGGGATTTTTTGAAGTGATTACATAATATGCATTGAAAATTGGGGGTTTACGTGTTTTGGTGGTTTAGCTCCCCCTTTCAATTTGCTTCCAATGCCTATGACAATTGAAACTTCCTCATACATGTCATATCTCAGGAATAATTAACTACTATATGTAGTGCTCTTAAGTAAATAAATTACCATAGTTACAGCCAACTTGGCTTAAAGAGGTAAACTATCTTCGATCAACACAGGTAAGGGGATTTTTAACTATGATCAACGCTTAATGAAAACACAGCTGTTAAGTTTTATAAATTTAATAAAGTGAGAATTAACATGATTAACCTTTGTAAATAATAAAAAATAAATATTATCAAAAATTTAACAAGTAGACTAAATAGTAAAGTCTGAAAATTGCACAGGAATAAACATGATGAATAAAGCTTTATCAAAAATATTATATAATTTCATTATTTGGCAAGAATATAACAATACTCTCAATAAATAATCTCAATAAATAAATAAGAAGTTGTTGAAAATCTAATAGAAAATGGGCTACATCACCCAGTCTTCTTTGATCTATTTTGTCCATTGTTTCTGTGATTCTTTTTTTGGAGAGGATTTTCATATTTCATATGTATATTACTATATGGAGGACTACTTTTCTGTCAGAGGTGTCCTTCCCTTATGCTTATATTGGTCCACGGCACCTTTTTTAGTCTATTGGTGCACAGCCCTCACTTAGTGAGGGATGAGGTCTTATAATCGCCACCCGGGGATACATAAACGCCTAGATACCAGCCGTGCAGCAAATTGTAAAGCTCATGGCAAGACATTCACATAAAAAAATCTTATTTGTATGTGTTACAAAAACTTTAACTTTGGTCATACCTTTTGAATGAGAAGAGATAAGATTTTCATATTTCATATGTATATTACTATATTGACCTTGAAACTTTTGACAGAGAGGAGATGGGGCTTTTAAATTCATATTAAATTTATATTTTACTTGTGAGTGGTCATGAACTAAATTTTCACAGCAGTAAATATAGGAATCGGCATGAGGTCTTATAATCAAGTTGTAAAAATTAGTGATACATAAACTTGATAGATGCATGAACAGCAAATTGAATACTTATTACTGAGTGCAGAAGATTGTTATTATTTGCTAAACTACCCAATTGAAATCTTCTAATGCAGTGGTGGTCATTAAACAATGTTAAATGATACAATTATTATATGGGTCATACTCTTGTTAAATATATATCACACTACAGGGTGTTGCAAACAAAATATACTGACTCTTATTTCTTGTATTTTTTTTTGAGAGGTTAATTTTTATCTCTTCATTTCCAATATAAAAACAAATTACTGACATAAAATGTTACATAAAACCTACCGGTATGTTTTACTTCACTAACTGGTTGATGTATCAATATTTTATCAAAAGTAAAATTTTATTCTCAGAGGTCAATGTTCGTGGGTAGGCAAAATTTTGTTGGTTCGTGGGGACGTAATTTCGTGGGTAACTCATATATACAGAACATTCAATGAATAAATATGTTTACAAAATAAATGTTCGTAGGGATGTAAATTCGTGGACAAGGGTGAGCCACAAAATCCACGAACATTGGTACCCCACAAACAATGATGATTCCACAGTATTAAGTAATAAATTAGGAGAAGATGTTTTCTAGTGGGTTGGATGATCTAATGCGATTTGAAAAAAATGTTACTTGATAAGAAAAATTTCCAGCTTCGAGATCCAAACTCCAGCTGAAAAATTTCAGATCTCCAGTTGTGATTGTTCAGTAATGAGTTCTGTCACATGTATGCAAGTTGTGACAAGACTTTCTAAATATTCTAAGATTTTTTTTATCCTGTGACCTTAAAGTTTGATCTTTTTTTCATAAAATTTTAACATGACTTCATATTGGTCACTTGTAACTTGGCCAAATATATCCTAATGACATTAAATACTGGTGGAAATTCAACTGTACACAATATATTTCTTCTTTTGTGTTCACATGCAAACCATCACTTTTTCTATATTCAGTTTGTTTCCTTGCCCAAGTGACGATAGATGAAACTGTATCTTTACGTCTGCTTAATGTTGAGAAATTAAGCTTTTTACACATCTTTTTGTTTGATGTCTTTTTAATTTCTCCTTGATCTCAAATATTGTTTGCTATATAAGTAATGTGATGATGAAGTTTTGATTTAGATAATAAATCATATTATGGAAAGATGCTAAACAGTTCCCATTTTGAATGAAATATTGAGATCTTTCCATCCTCACAATTTTAATGGTTCAAATTACAAAAACTGCATTTTCTTTTCATTTAATAGTTTAAATTGATCAAGTATTGCCAAAAAAAGAGAAATTATAGGACACCATATTAGTTAAGATGGGAGACATAAATAAACAGAAGTATAATATTATGTCTATATAGAAAATTTGTACATTTCTTGTAAACATTATTCTAAAAAATAATGTAAAAACTGTTTTAAATGCATAATTCTGATGCTTAAAGTTCTAAATTACTTGCTTCTATTAGATACTTTTGAATTCTGAAGGTAAGAGAAACTAGTTTAGAAAGACAATCCGCGAATGAAGATAACTGAGAAGTTATTGCCCTTGTCAACATTTTTAAAAGAATAAATAATTGATTAAATAAAGAAAATGCACATTTTAAAAATTCTTTTACTTTACAATATTTATCATTTCACCTTTTGAAAATGATTTTAAAAAATATTTTGTTTTTAGGGGGTATAAATTTAAATTAAAAATAGTTTTTTGCAAAAACCTATGACATCATCATATTATGAGAACAATACATTTTTAAAACTATTCCTCTGTTTGATCATTAAAGAACAATTAAGTTCTATCTTGTTCTTAAATAAACTTTAACAGCTTCATGATAGCTGTAATATACTGACATGGCCTCTACTCTTGCTTCCATCTCCTCTGTAATGTAAACATGATCTAATATTGAATTTCCGTCTGTTGTTGCAAAGTTCACTTTCTGTTTAAATCCACTGTTTTCTAACATTCTTTGAATTGGTCCTTTGGATTGTGCATCTTCGTTGAAATCACCGAGTATAAGGCATTGAGAAAACAATACTTTATAAAAATCTAAAACTCTCTGAAGGGAGTCAAGGAACAAACTGACATTGAGAGAACTTGGTCGATATACTATGATGATAACCGTGTCCTCCTCACAAAGTTCTACAGCCATTCCCTCAATATTTTTCTGAGATAAAACATTAACCAAAACTTTTTCGTTTCTCTTCTTATAAACACCTACCCCTCCTCCTTTGGACACTCGAAGTTTAGCAAAACTGTCAACACTTTCATCATATGACTTCTTCCTTGTTATATGGTTGAATTTAAAGTCATCAATTTCAAAATTTTGTATTCTATCATTGTCTGTCAGCCATGTTTCAGTGACACAGATAAGGTCTGCTTTGAGGAATCTTGTATCACTTTTGAGGTCAAGAAAATGTGCTCTTAAGCTTTGCACATTAAGTAAAACAATCGTTTTTAAGGTTTGATCATCATAGCAGTTCAGATAATCTTGCTCAGGGACTAATTTCTCCATCTTAGACAGTGCAGCCTTTATGTCTGGATTAGCATAAATTTTTCTCAGTAATGCCTTTTCATCTTTTGTTTCTATGAATAAACCATTTTGTGAAGTGACACGGCTAACAGCAACATATGCCTGTCCTGGAGCAAATGTACGATCCAAATTTACAACAACACTCTTTGTTGTCATGCCTTGAACTTTATGTGCTGTACATGCCCAAGCGAGTTTCAAGGGAAACTGATGTCGTACAACATTCTTTGAATTTTTCTCCTTGATGTCTTCTTGTATTCTTTGAATCAATACTTCGTTTCCATGTGGTGTCTTTTTCCCTTGCAGCTTTCCAATGTCTTCACTATCAAACAAAATTCTAATCCCTTCTACCCTATTTCTTTGCTGAGCTTGTCCAAAATCAAAAGCTGAAATATGCCCCATCGCACCATTTACAAGTCCGTCTTCCACATTGATATTTCTTGTCAGCATAACTCTAGCATTCACAGAAAACAGCAAAGAAGCAGAGAGCCCATCTGTTCTTGTCCGTATGAAGGGTTTTTCACGTAAAGTCAGCTTTCCTGTAGTATTATCTTTTTGATAATCTTCCGCAGATATCTCTATCAATTCTTCACAACTTGTTTGCAACATCTTTAGATTATATTCATTTACTTCTTCATTTGTAGGATACACATGCAGTACTTCGTCTGGTCCATCTCTGATGCACTCTTTTAGCATTGTTTTCGCCTCTTCTGAAAGTGGTTCCTCTATCGTTCTGATCCGTAGTGAATTCAAAACTGTAGCAAATGCGGCATCGTCACGTTGTCTCATTATTTCTTTTAACTCAACAATTTTGAAGAAGTCTAACCAGTAGTCTATGGGATATTCATCATTTTGTTTGTAGAGTATTTCCAACTTTCGTTGTTTCACAGGAGGTAGTTGGTAAAAATCTCCAACTGCTATTACAGAAATACCACCAAAAGGTTCCTTGCATTTCTTGATTTGTACCAGTCGTTCATGAATGTAATACAAAAGTCGTTTGTACACCATTGAGACTTCATCGATTACTAAAATCTGTAGAGAAGCCAACTTCGCTCTCATTGCACTCAAACTCTGTTCTTTCAAGGGTTCGTATGGAATGGGTAGAGCTTTGGTTAAAGAAAATACGTGGTGAATTGTGTTTCCCCCAATGTTGAAAGCAGCAGTTCCAGTAAAAGCTGTGAGAAGAACAGATAAATCTGAAGGAGATGAAACAATTTTCTCAAAAATTCGAGAGGCCTCATACTGTATAGTCTTTATCAGGTGACTTTTTCCTGTTCCTGCACCTCCGGTAACAAAGATATGTAATGGTTCTACTTTCCTGTCAGCTACTTTTTTCAAGCACCATTCGCGAACTATGTAGAAAACTTGTCTTTGTTTATCATTTAAATTTCGCAATAAAGGCACAATTTCTTGCCTTGAGTTTGAATTTTCCCTAATATGGTATATCAAATCTGAAGGGCCATCATGTTCAATTTCATGAGTGATTTCTTGTTCTTTGTTTTCTGATTGTTCTGTTTTTCTCTTTTCATTTAGACATTCATCTCGATTTCTTTCAGTTTCTGGACAAAGGTTAGCCCAAGCATCTTCAGGTTCACCATAAACTTCTAGAGTTTCCTGAGCATTTTCAAGGGCATCCTCATTCTTTGAGAAATTACAACGATTGTTTTCAACCACAATCCTGACAGACTGTAATTTGAATTCAGTTCCTATTCTGACAAACCCCTCTTCGTAAAATGTCTGATAAAATTTGAATCCAGGTGGTTTTAATTGATCTTGGGTCCAGTATGGAAGAAAAAGCTGTAGTATTGACTGATAATACTTTTCGGATGCATTTTCAGGATTGAACCTTGGATATCTTACTATGGCTGGCTTAGCTCTTGTTCTTCTCTGAATGTAACCATTTCCATTTTTCAATTCATAAACGCCTTCTTTTACTCCCTTGGGAATTTCAGATTTTGCCAAAACACGATACTCTGAGCAAAATTCTGCAAGGCACATTTCTGGAAAAGTTTGTAGATCAGGACGATTTTCATATCTCTCCACTATATTTGTCATCCAAATACTTTCGTCATCATCTTCCATATCATCTTCGTTCTTACGTGTTCTTTTCATTTGTGAAAGGGGTTTACTTAATCTAGTCGGATTTTCACCAACAGGAACAAACACTACTTTCCTAGATCCTTCTTTCATTTTTAGATTACAAACTCTGTACACTGCTTCTTGGGCACTCACTTCTCTATGATTAAGATAAGCTGATCCAATTTTTCTTATTGTCTGACGAGCACTTAAATTTCCCTCTGCAGATTCTACTTGAGTTTGTTTCAGCAGCATTCCCATTTCACGTTCTGACTTGGATATGTATGAAATTATGTACACAATGCAGCTAAATGGGTCAAGAATGTACTGTATGTCCATATTGGCATCCCAGCATTTGAGAAGGCATGCGTTGTATTGGTTTGTCCACATTTCATCAGGATTTCGAATCAAGATAGTACTTGTTTTTGCAGATAATACCCTATGTGCCCTTTCGTAAGTATCCTGTGATAATTGCATCTTAGTGAATATTTCTTCTGCAGTTTTGCCTCGATTCACATCATCAAGAACTTCATTCCAAACATGCATCAAAATATCTTTAGCCTGAGATTTACTCAATCCGTCAAATTTCTCAGAGTCCTCCTCATTTTCCTCACATTGTCTTGTAATAAAGGTTCTTTCTGATGGTGGTCTTGGAAAGTGGAATCGACAGTCTGTACCCTTTTTCCTACAGGATTTAGAATGGTTCTTACTATGTTGTTGAACACCTAACACAATTTCTCGCAGCTCTTGGTCATCATTTTCAGCAGGTATAGCACATGTGATATATTTATCAATGAAATCACAAACAGTGTTATCATCATCTTCATCAAATTTTGGTGCATTCTCAACCCAGTACAAGCAATGCATGTGTGGAGAGCCCCTTTGTTGAAATTCTACTCTAACAAAGAAATCAATAACATTTCCTATTGGTTTTGATGGTGACAATATTACATGTCTTTGAAACATATGGAATCTATGTTCAAACATTCTGGCAACAGTAACTGGATTGCTTCTCAAAATTTCACTCTTTTCTGACCAGTCTAAATCAGAAGGGGATCTAGAATCATTTTCTTGAAGTAAAATCGATCCAATTATTTCGTTCCATCTGAATTCCGCTGCAGAAAATGAACAAAACCATGTTGGGATGCCTAACTGTCGAAGCATAGCAAACAGATCTTTCTGAGAAGCTGACCAATATGCAGGAGTTCCTCTAATAGGTTGCATAAACCGTAAAGCCTCATCATTCCTTAAGAGTTTTGAGAGAACATCTGGATTCTGTAACATTTCAGATGTTACTGCATTTCCACTATCAAGCTTCGATAAAGACTTTCGAATTGAAATTTGTGTTTTCTCGATTACTTGGTTCAATTCTGACATGTATTGAGAAAAGAAGATGTAATTTGTGTCCTTAGCAAATCTGTTATCAGCATTCATAAGTCTGTTGTTAAAATATCTTGATAAGGTTATTTTTACATCTCGATCTTCATTCCAAGAAAAGTTGCCACTTGGAAATAAATGTGGAAATGATTTTGCTTCGTTTCCTTCTTCTTGCAACATTCGGATTGGATTTTTCCCTTCACCTGGTGCTATATTGTAAACGTCATCAAAGTAATGATCAAGAACTTCTTGTGCCACATCTACTGGCTGTAAACAAGTGTCAGTAACAACTGGATTTTCATCTCTCTCATCTTCTTTCACTTCTTCATCTAAAAATTCACGAGTCTCATTAAATAGCAAGTCATTTTGATCACTATTTCCTTCCCACAAGGTGTTTATCACTAGGTCTTTATACCATTTGTTTTCTTTCCTTAAATAATCAAGAGCCATGTAAACATGATTTGGATTAACAAATTGGTATTCGTAATAGCCCTTGTACGCTAGCTTTCGTTTTAGCTTAACTCTTAACAATAAATTGTCATCCCCATTTCTTGGTAAAGCTGTTGCCTTTTCCATATTTGATGGCACACAAACAACAGGCCCATGTACATTCCTTTGACCACCTTGTGGAAGAGCCATCACTTTCATGAAGGGAATATGCAAAGCAATTAAATGCTGTTCCAAACTGTTTAAACTGCTAAGTTCGCATGGAATTTCCTCTAATGACATTTTATTAACAGCTGCCTCTGCTGGAATATTCCCATTCAATATTTTCCTATGACAAGTAAAGCATATCCACAATGATGACTGGGGGCAATGCACTGGACAAGACAGATTACAATCATGAGAGTATTTTTTCTGTATACAATTCTGTGCAATCTTGTAAGCTTCATGTCTTTCTTTGTACATTTCAAGTCTGCATCCTTGGACTTGATGTTCAAACAGTAAACGTTGACAACAGCAACATATGTAGTCTGGACCATCTCTCACACTTTCCTTAAACAATTTCACAACTTCTTCATCATCTTCCAACTTTACTTTTAGGGCTCGTCTCTGATTCAGAACATTCTCCTTCTTCTTCTTTTTCTCAGCAGCACTAAAATGATACTTTACTTTATTAACACCCTTAACCTTATGCTTATGTTCTTCATCATTTTTGTACTTTTCAATACTTCTTTGTTTAACATTCAATCTGTGTACTTCATCATTCCTGTATTTCTCTGTACTTCTTTGTTTTACATCATTTCTGTGTACTTCATCATTCCTGTACTTTTCTGTACTTCTCTGTTTTACATCCTTTCTGTGCAATTCATCATTCATGTACTTTTCTGTACTTCTTTGTTTTACACCCTCTCTGTGTACTTCATCATTCCTGTATTTCTCTGTACTTCTTTGTTTCACATCTTTTCTGTGTTCTTTATCTTTCTTGTACTTATTTATACTTCTTTGTTTAACACCCTCTCTATGTACTTTATCTAACCTATATTTCTCAATACTTCTTCTCTTCCTGTATTGTTTATGGATACCATCTATTACATATTTCCTTTTACTAGCTTCCAAGCTCCTCTGTTTTGCCTTTGCTTTGAAAATTCCATCACTTTTATATCTTTCCTTTAATCTAAATTGAAGGTCAGTCTTGTACTTAAGTTTTGCTGCTCTTAATTTCTTTTCTGTGTAATTTTCATTCTTCAGTTTCTTTTCATGATTTGTACTTAATTTTTTCATGGATGAAAGGATACGCACTTCCCTCATACGATTTCGATTTCTACATCTTCTTTCTCTGTTGCTTTTCGTGCCAACATACTGGGAATTATTTTTCTTGGAACAAACCGTTTCTTTCTCCATAACTGTCACCACTACATTGTAATGATTCTGATCCTGATGAACTAAATAAAATGACCCTGTGCTTTGAACATTCATAGGTTCTACCTGTTTTCCTGAGAATGTAACCCAGTGATTTTCTGTATATGTATGTATATCAGTGCTCAAGAGGTGAGAGAGAGCAAGAATTTCCATTTCAGTTGCCCATGTACCATCTTTTGACATACCTGTTAAATTCAAGTGATTTTCAACAGAACTTTCTGTAGATCTTACAAAAGCTTCAAACAATATTCTATTTTGTAGTAGATGTTTACACACTGCTGATCGTATTGCATAATGATGATCTTCTACTCCAATCAAACAAAATGAAATGGCTCTGAAAAAACAATTTCCATCCCCTTCAATTTCAACATATTCAGTAGGTGCACCTGCTTCTTGCACAAAGCAATCCTGTTCAACATTACTATTTGTACCTGACTGTGGTATTCCCAGGGTCTGACAAAGCTGTAATTTCACAGAGTTAGAAAGTGGCAGAAAACTAATACTATGACTTTCACTGCTAATGAGTTCAACATCATCATTGGCAACTGACTGAAAACCATTAGCATCTGATTGAACATTTGCAGTCAAAAGGTCTCTGTTTTCTTGAACTGCTAAATTCAAGTCTTTATTCTGCTGAGTGTATTTTCCTGGCTCAATTTCAATAACATGTTTATCAGTTGTTGCAAACTGGCTAACTGAACAATCAACACCTGTAATTTCACATTCAGTAATTCCAGAAATTCCCATTGAGATAGCCAAGGACAAGATGTGATTGTAAATATCATCAACCGATTGATACAGTATCCTTGTACTCCTTCCACTAACAATCATACACCCCGATTGTGACCGTGAATGTGGATCAAATGTAAAGAAGCCATCCTCTGTTTTTCCAACCAAAAAAGTATTTCCCTTGAAGCATACAAAACACCCACTTGTTTCTCCAAGACCAATTTGCAATGCATCTGTGAGTGAATATGCATTAAATTCATCATAGTTTGGTTCTACATCTGACAAATTTATTAGGCTGCATAAAGATTCGCGTGCTTTGAACTCAAACGTTGTATTAAAACACTCAAAAAATTGAGGCAACTCATTCACAAAAAGATACCTACTGACAATGGTTGAACTACGCTGCAAGTACGTATAAAGCTCATCTCCTGTTGCTAACACTTTATTCATATCTGAAGTTTGCCACTGATTAGAATTCTTTACTTTATGGTATGCTAAAGCTGCTAAAGAGTTTGCAACACATTGTGTTCCTGCATTTTCACCAAACATTAAGTCACCTTGATGAAAAGACCCTTGAATACATACCTCTTTCAATGTTACTGGTCCATCTTTACTACCACAAGCATAGTCAACACCAAGTTCACCAGTACACAGTCTTCCAATTCTACATTCTGATTTATATCTCTCATATACATTCTCTATATTCTCATTTTCATCATGTAAATTCCTTTTAGTATACTTTTTAGATCTTGTTCTTTTACTCTGGTTTGCATCAATCAATATCCTGCTGGACTCATCCCCCTTAGAGGATGACATATCCAGCTGCGCCTGACCTGCTGAGCCAGACACGTGCACGGTGTCCGGCTCAGGTACCCTCGGCGAGGTACAAACCCACGGTGGGGAGTCAGGGGACGGTGCCATGCCTCCGTTTCGGGCACACAGACGACTTCCCTGAGAAGATGCGTTACTCAGGGCAGTTGGTTGCATTTTCTCGCGAAGAGAGGCCTGCAACCTGGCCAAGGGTTTTTCCTCAAAAGGCGGCAACCCTATAGAGCCTTGCCCCGGAAAATTACCGGGTGGAGCTGAGATAGCTCCATCTACTGCCCCAGCCGGGACAGCAGAATCTTGAGGAGGATCACCAAGTCTAGCATCTGGTGGTGGCAAGGACTGCTCCTGCCTCTTTTCCCTCTTGCGCTCTTTATCTCTCTGGCGTTTTTCCCTGCCAGTCAAGCTCTTTCTCTTTGGCATCTAAAAAATAAAACATTTTTCCCAGATATCAAAACAAGTTATTCATATTAAATTTGAATAAGGAAACCAAATAAAAAAATGTTATCACCTTTTACTGCATAACAATGTCTTTTATGTTCTACACTTTAAGCTATAGCCATTAACAGGATATATATAGTGTATGTGTACATAATTTGTTTTTTTTTTCAAAATTTAGTGCAATCTATGGATATACAGTTGTTGGCTTAATCATGAATTAGCACTACGCATGTATATCTGTATATTGATTTGAATTTATTCATGAAAATTTTCTAATATTCAAGTCCATCATTGCGCAAAAGCTGCTTGAAAATGAAGCCCTTTTTTTAAGTACACATACAGTACCCCTTTTAGGCCAAAAATAAAAATTTATTTGGTTGCAGTTGCCTCTGACCCACTGAAAATGCACTGACACTAACTTTTTTGTGGTTTATGCAAGAAAAAAAATTGGGCAATTTTTCATGGATAAGTAGGCCTATGAAAAGCTCTTTTATTTGTTTTCTAACAAAAATCTTTTTTTTACCTACTTTATACAACTCAGTTTATAGGTCGGCAACTGGAAACAAAGAATGATTATTGTTTTAATCATAGTTCTGAAAAATATTTAAAAACAAGAGGCCCAAAATATTCAATTTTTCAGGATATTGGAATTTCCCCCTTGTTAAGTAAGCCTATGAAAACCTATTTTATTTCATATCTAACAAAAATACCCCAGGATCCTTAAACAAACACAAGAGGCCCAAAGGCCTTGAAAGATTTTCAAAGACTTTTCCTGATATATTTCGTACTTTAATTTCTACTGTGTATCATGCTTCTATTAGAATCCTCCAAATGCTTCTAAGTTAGTATCATAAAGACCCCAAAATGCATAATTTCTTGTAAAACATTATTTAGCCAGTTAGGACTGGGGATATTATGAATAATTTAGAACATCACTGTAAGGATGCTTCACATAACTTTCAGTTTTTCTGGCCCTGTGGTTCTTGAGAAGAAAATTTTTAAAGATTTTTCTTATATTTTTCTATGTTAAACTTTGGCCCTTCCCCCGGGGGTCATGATTCAATTAAATAACTACCCCAGATGCTTCCAAAAGTAGGTCACCCATGACCTACTTTTTTAAATGATTTTTCCTATATATTCTATGAAAACCCCTAGTGGCCCGGCCCTTCAACTGACAAAGTTTGAACAATTTAGAATTCTACCCCCAGCTAACAACAGGATATCTAAATGTATACACAAAATTTGGTTTATTCAAAATTTAGTGCAAGCTATGGATATACAGTTGTTGGCTTAATCATGAATTAGTCCTACACATGTCTGTGATGCCATATATTGTACAAAATTTCTTGATTTTGTGAATTCAAGTCCAATTGTCTGCGCCAAAGCTGCTTAAAAATGAAGCACTTTTTTTAAGTACTAAGTACCCCTTTTAGGCCTAAAATAAAAATTTGTTTGGTTGCAGTTGCCTCTGACCCACTGAAAATGCACAGACACTAACTTTCTTTCAGTCATTTTATAAAAAAAAATAATTCAATTTTTCAGGAAAATGGAATTGTTTCATTTACAATTTTTGACTTTTGTTTTTACAAAGTGGTTTATGATTCCAGCTTATTCATAAGTAGGGCTATAAATATTTGTTATTAAAAATATCCATAAAAATTTTTTAAAAAAAAAAAGTAGGTCACAGTGACCTACCTTTTAACAATTGTTTAGGCCCAGGGGCCACAGCTCTCACCTGAAAACATCCTAGGAAAAAGCACATAATCAGAACTGAAAAAGTGATGGTGATGATTCATGAAGAATCTACACTACCTTAGGATGATTCCATATAAATATCACTAATCATGGCTTTGAAGTACTTGAAAAGAAGATTTTAAATATATTGGTTTCCCAATATATCCCTATGAAAACTTGGGTCGGCCATTTTGGCCCCACCCTAGCCCCAGGAGTCATGACAAAGTTTGATGATACCTGAGGATGATTTCAATGAGTTTTATCTTTCCTGTCTCAATGGCCATAAAATTTTCAAAGATTTTTCATATCTTCCTATGTAAAACTTGGGTCGGCCATTTCGGCCCCGTCCTAGCCCCAGGGGTCATGATTTGAACAAATTTGAATCTACACTACTTCAGGATGATTCCACATGAGTTTTATCTTTCCTGGCCCAGTGGTTCTGGAGAAGAAGATTTTTAAAGATTTTTCCTAAATATTCCTTTGTAAAACTTGGGTCGGCCATTTTGGCCCCACCCTTGCCCCGGGGGTCACAGATTTGAACAAACTTGAGTCTACACTACCTGAAAATGATTCCACATGAGTTTCGTCTTTCCTAACCCAGTGGTTCTTGAGAAGATTTTTTAAGATTTTTCCTATATATTCCTATGTAAAACTTGGGTCAGCCATTTTGGCCCCGCCCTAGCCCCGGGGCTCATGATTTGAACAAACTTGAATTTACACTACCTCAGGATGATTCCACATGAGTTTCATCTTTCCTGTTCTAGTGGTTCTTGGGAAGAAAATTTTTAAAGATGCATATATTCCTAAAAACTTGGGTCAGATTTTGGCCCCACCCTACCCCGGGGGTCATCATTTGAACAAACTTGAACCTACACTACCTGAGGATGATTCCACATGAGTTTCATCTTTCCTGGCCCAGTGGTTCTTGAGAAAAAGATTTTTTAAAGATTTTTCCTATATATTCCTATGTAAAACTAGGGTCATTTTGGCATTGCCCCGGGGGTATCATTTGAACAAACTTGAACCTACACTACCTCCTCCACATGAGTTTCATCTTTCCTGCCCAGTGGTTCTTGAGAAGAAGATTTTTTAAAGATTTTTCCTATATATTCCTATGTAAACTAGGGTCGGCCATTTTGAAAACAAATTGCCCCGGGGGTCATCATTCAAAAACTTGAATACCTCAGGATGATCACATGATTTTCATCCCTAGCGGTTCTTCAGAAGAAGATTTTTAAAGATTTTTCCGATATATTCCTATGTAAAACTTGGGTCGGCCATTTTGGCCCCACCCTTGCCCTGGGGGTTATGATTTGAACAAACTTGAATCTCCACTACCTTAGATGCTTTGACATGATTTCATCTTTCCTGGCCCAGCGTCTGGAGAATAAGATTTTTTAAAAATGCCATTTTTTTAACAAATTCATGATTATTCATTGGAAAAGGGCGTGGCCCTCATTTGAAAAACTTGTCCCCTTTACCCAAGGATACTTTGTGCCAAGTTTGGTTGAAATTGGCCCAGTGGTTCTTGAGAAGAAGATGAAAATGTGAAAAGTTTACAACGACGACGACGACAACGACAACAACGACGACGACGACAAAGATTTGATCATCTCACTAGGTGAGCTAAAAATTATAAGTCGGCAACTGCAAACAAAGAATTTTTAAAGCTTGGCCTTATCGATAACTTTACCATTAAACTCCAAGGACCCAGCATGCATCGTCAAAGTTTGTTGATCAAGGCCAATAAGTAACGTTGACTTACTTGTAAGTGAACATATGTGGTCTCAATTAGTTGCCTCAATTGACAATATTTGATTAATAAACCTAGTCCTTATAGTAAGCAAATTATCAAACTTTTAACACAACATCCAATTTTCAATTTGCTTCAGAAATCTCTTCAGTATTATAAAGTTTTCAATGGGGAGGTGGGACTTGAATATTAAATTATTCTTCCATATCAATAAACAAATATCTTTGCTGTTCTTGTGCATATTTTTTTATTCATAAGAAAAAAATTGATCCCCCACTGTGGCTCATCCACGCCTCTGGTGACCTTGATTTGCATCAATTTTATTTTAAACTACCTGGGGATGCCTCCAAATCAAAATGAATAAGCATGACTTTTCCGTTCTTTAGAAAAAGATTTTTTTTTCCTTGATATATTTATGTAAATCTGATTATCCCCCTTGTTGAGGAGGAGATTTACAACCCTATATCTTATATATAAATAGTGACCCTTGTGGCTCAAGGACTCCCTGTGACAAATTTAAAAAAAAATGATTGGCTCACTATCTGGTTCATTGTACATATGACACATCATTCTACTTAAAGTGAAACCCACACCTCTCACTTGAATATAATAGGCCATGTTTTGCTATGGTAAACTAGCTCTTCAAAATTAAAATAGGAGGTGCATAATGGCCATATGTAATAAAAGTTCTGTGAAAGTCTATCAAATGTCATTCAGTGGTACATATTGTATGAGAGAAGTTGTGGATAAGAGTTTAGTACCCCCAAAGTGTAACAGACGACAAATATACGGAGAGACAATTGTACATCCCGATTACTATTTAGTACACTGTATATACCCTCACAGTTTTCAAGCATGGGGTATAATAAAATGCTCAACATCGACATCTAGGATAATTTAATGAATCGTTTCAACTGAAATTTAGTGGTCATTTCCTTCAATTCCTTTCAACATTACCTAAGATATGAATTAAACCTGCATTATCAGATATGCTCCAACAGATCAATTAAGGCAGACTTCTTCAAATACATTAAATTCTACCCTAAGTCTTTGATAAAAGCAATTTTGCTTCTATCAAAAATTAAATACACATGTAGACCCTTTACATTTTGAACTCTTGAACTCATTGAAACTATGAATTTGATCCCTTCTGTCACGGCATAAATAAAATTACTCTACTTTTATGATAAATTAGTTGTCTCAACATGTTTGTTGTATGATGTCATTCTACATATATGTTGTTATTAGAGAAAAACAAGATGTGTTTGTGAAACACTATATGCATCTCACAGCAACAAAGTTCTGAAAAGCTATTTTTATCGTGTAGGTAACAGTTAAGATTAATGTCATTGACCTTAGTGATATTTGAAAGAACTAAATTAGTGGAGTATGCATTCTAAATATGAGGTTTCTATCTCTCATGGTTCAAAAGTTATGGTGAAGGTTCAAAAAAGCTGTTTTTAGCATATAGGTCCCATTCAAGGTCACAAAATCATCGATTTTTAATAGTGTCATTTGAAAGAGCTTATATTAGTGGAGTTTGCATAACATATACGAGGTCTCTATCTCCAATGGTTTAAAAGTTATGGCGAAGGATCATAGAATCTATTTTTAGTAAATAAGTCACAGTCAAGGTCACAAAGTCAATGACCTTCGACTGTGGTGTCATTTCAAAGAATATGTATTCTAAATATGAAGTTTCTATCTCCTATGGTTCAAAAGTTATGGCAAAGGTCCGAAAAAAAACTGTCAGCATATAGTTCACAATCAAGGTCATAAGCTCATTAACCTGTCATTTGAAACAGCTTAATTACTGGAGTATGCATACTAAATCTGAGGTCTCTATCTTGCATAGTTCAAAAGTTATGGCCAAGGTTAAAGTTTGCAGACAAACAGACAGATAGCACAAAATCAATTTGCGCCCCAGGCCCCTCTCTATTGATACGGGTACATAAAATGAATATTTAATATATGTATACCTGTATTTCATGAACTATCTGCATTTCTTGATGCACGCATTTTTAATAATATTACACGTCATCATGTACTTTACTAAATTACTTATAACCACCTTAATATTATAGTTTTTTTCTATTATTTCTAATTGAAGATCACAGAGACCCAACAAATGCAATGATTCTACATCTAACACTTTTCTAGTTTATCAGAAAAACAGCTTCATTATCATGATTTTTAAAGACTTACCGTAAATTTGCATTGATCACACTTTCTTTCAAAGATACATATGCTAAAACTTTGTTGAGATCAAAATAATATTGTTTGTTTGGAATTGCCTCCTGCCTAATTAAAATGCCCCCTCCTGAAAATTTTATTGATCTTCAATTTTGGAAAAAAAATAATTTCCCTTTTTCCTGTGTCTGAAACCCTCCAGGAAGCAATTACAAACAAACGTTTTTTTTAATTCTAGCAGGCCCTGCAGCATTAATCAGCTGGACACAATGAAAGAAAAAGTAAGCAAGATAACATACCTTACACTCCCACATTGCTTACAACACCAAAAATCACTTAAATAATTGAAGGGCAATGCTATGCATTCAATACTAAGTTTTTATTAAATTCAAAGTTTCATAAAGTTGTGTTGGTAACTTTAATAGGAGTAAAACTAACAGTCTAATTCTTCAAATTCTAAGTGCAAAATAGGTTGGTCTCCAAGACAATAGACTCATGGGCCACAACACTCACCTGAGTCAATATCACACTGCAGATTTTTTCTATCATACATTCCTATGTAAAACTTTGATCTCTATTTTGACCCCATCCTACTTTAGGGTCATGATTTTTATAGATGAAGCCCCACTCTACGCCTCGGGTCATGATTGGAACAAACTTTAATTTACGCCATCCTAAGATACATTCATATTAATTTGACTACACATGATTCGGTCTCTGCTGTTCTTAAAAAAATGATTTCCAAGATTTTCCCCCTAAAGATCTGCATGTTTAACTAGGAAAGTGCATTGTAGTCCCACCTTACCCAAGGGTTCATAACTTGAATCTACACTGCATGAGGATGTTTCCATATTAATATGACTTATCATCATGACATGCCTTCCTGTTTTTGAGAAGACTTCTTAAGAACTCTCTCTACACTGCACACTACAGAGTTCTGATTCTAAGGTATTTATCTGCAGTTAAGAGTGATCTGCCTTTAGATCTAAATTCTAATAAATAGAAATTTACAATATTTTATTCAATTTGTAATTAATTCAAGTATTCTTAACATTTTAAAAGGCCAAGATAAACTAGAAGTGGCATGCTCATGCCAGTGATGGTATTTAGATGTGTTTGTGCTCATTTTTCTTCTCTGCTTTCTCTACACTAATACCGTAAATCAGGAAATTTTTGCTGTAGATAAATTTTTAGCAAATTTGCGAGTGCATTGAATTCGCAAAAATATTTTTCTTAAAAATAAATCACCAATGAGAAAATGTAAACAAAGCAGTGGTCATTCGCAAAATTTTGAAACATAACAATTAATCAACAGCATTTGGACCTGAATTCACAAAATAAATCGACGTAAAAATTTCCAGATTGACGGTAAAATATACAGTTTTTACAGTTTGCCAATTTTTCGCTATTCTTCACATGGCTCTTTTGCTATAAATAGCGACTTGCGACTTATAATACAGACGGGAGATAACTATTAAACTTAGACCAAAATTCTTGCTGAATAAAAATACACTTAAATATTTTTAACACCCAAAAAATCAGAATAAAAAACACCGGGGTGGGACATTTTGAGAGGGGTAGGCGGGGATGAGAATCTAAAGATTATTTTATCTTGCCTTATAGACATACAGACACCAGACAAAATGTGACCAGAAAAGCTCACTTAAGCCTTCATTTGAGCCATCTTAGAAAAAAAAAAAAAAACCTTTTAATATCTGTACTAACCAAGCATGATTTTATTTTAATATTACTATTTAGAGAACTCCTTTTCTGAAAATTTTGACAATCTTTCCTATAAATTCCCTTATAGAACTTCAAACCCTGTATTGGGCACTACAGTACCTACCCCTTAGGGCTCAATTCTCGGGCCAGAAAGCATAGGTAATCAGAGGTGACAGAGCTTACCACAAGGACTCTTTGTTTTTAATATAGGCAAAGTCCCACATTAAACTAATAATCTAGAAGTGTACATCCCCAAATCACTCATCTGGAAAATCAAGATGCAATCCTGATAGTATGCATCCTTAGATGTATCCCATGTAAAGATTTGGTCAACATAGGCTTATAGTTACTTGGAAATAAATTCTGCACCAAAACCTTTAACCTGTTCACTCATGCGGAAAATGTAGGTCAGATCCAGCATCTGAAGCAAACCTGGTAGTATGCATCCTTAGATATATCAACCATGCAAGATTGTTCAACATAGCACTTATAGTTACTCAGAAATAAAATGTGTGCCAAAAACTTAAACCTATTCACTAATGCAGAAAATGTGGGTCAGATCCAGCATCTGAAGGAAGCCTGGTTGTTTATGCATCCTTAGATGAATGACCCATGCAAGTTTGGTCATTAGAGGGCTTAAAGTTACCTGGAATTGAGACCTACACCAAAAATTTTAGGATGCACCAAGAACTTGAACCTGTTTCCAAAACATTAACCTAGTCATTACTTAGCTGAAATTGCTGCATCTAAAAATGATACACACTAGAAGCATCTTGAATGCTTATCTGATCAATATAGGGCGGAGAAGTACTTCAAGAGAAAACTGTACCAAAAACTAATCTGAGATGCCCACACTGGCGCCGAGGGTATCACATAAGCTAGCACCCCCCAACTTCGTTGAGGTGAGCTAAAAACCTCAAAAGTGTTACATAGGCATCTATGATAAATCCCTTTAAACAAACGGAGACCTGTATCTTTTAGGTTTGTTGCTTAATTTCATTGAATATAAGAATCCAAAAAAATATAATACAGAGGGGATACTCAACTCTATATCCAATACTGTAATATTTTAATAGCGACTCCATTTTCTATAAAATTCAAACATCCAGTGCTGTAAATACAATGTATATTCACTGAGCTTCCCGGAAAAGCCAGAGAAAAGGGGATTTCTGGGAAATATGATTAAAGCAATTTATTAAGAAATTTCTGTATTTTTACAATGTTCTAAATATACCAAAATTAAGCTAGGACCCCTATAACCATGCATTCATGGATTTCATTTTAGAAGAGGCTCAAAAGTTAACACCCCAAAGTGGTCTGAACCAAGCCTTAAAGGATTGAATCTACACTAACTAACGATGCTTGCATATTTGACTACCCGTGCCTTTATTGCCATTTATATTTGTACTTACCCCCCCCCCCCTCCTTCCCAACTTAAATATGACCAATCATAGCTTTGCTGTCCTTGAAATATTTGTCCTATATATTCCTAAGTAAAACTTTGATTGCCTATTGTATCCTCACCCTATCCCCGGGGTCAAAATTTAAACAAACTTGAATCTAAACTACCTCAGGATGCCTCCATATAAATATGACTAATCTTGGCTTTGCTATTCTTGAAATGATATTTAAATAATTTTCCTATGTATTCCTAAGTAAAACTTTGATCACCCATTGTGGCCCAGCCCTGCCCCTGGGGGTCATGATTTGAACAAACTTAAATCTACACTACCTGAGGATGCTTCCATATAATTATGATTAATCCTGGCTTTGCTATTCTTGAGAAGAAGATTTGTAAGAATTTTCCTAATATGCATTACTAAGTAAAACTTTGATCGGCTGTGAATAAACAAACTTGAATCTACACTACCCAAGGATGCTTCCATATAAATAAATTGTGATCAATCATGGCTTTGCTATTGTTGAAAAGAGGATATTTAATAAAATATATTTTTTAAATTTCTCTGTTAAACTTTTACCGGCCATTGTAGCCCCACCCTGGCCCGGGGTAATGATGTTAACAAACTTGAATCTACACTATCTGAGGATGCTTCTAGATAAATGTGATCAATCATGCCTTTTTCTATTTCTAACAAGATCTTTGATCTGCTATTATTTCCCCGCCCTAAACCATGATCATCATTTCTCGACTTTTAAAAGAAATTTCTGAAAAACTGCAAATAATAGCATTATCAAGCTATTCTGAATATCTTAATGCATAGCTTTAAGCATGATTAATAAATTCAAAGATTGGCCCTTCCCCTGAATTTTCATGAAAGGATCCAAATTTCTGACATGCATAGCAGCATATGATAAATACATGTATATAAAGCACACCTGAAGTAAATATCAATAAGTAGAGTTCAAAGTGTCCACTCAAGACAATCCAAAAGATTTCACGCATGAAATTGCGAATATCTAACACATCTAAGTTCATCTAACAAGATACTATGAATATCAAGAACACAATATTTGCTACTTCTACATGTATACACCATGATCGACAACAAGAGCAATGTTCAGTTGTTCAGTTTATTACAAAAAAATAATAACGATGAATGTCCTGATTTTAAACAATTTTTTTTTTCAAAACATAAGCAAATGATTTGGCTCACCGCCAAGCTTTTGCGCTGTAAAATGGCGATTGCGAATTGGAGAATTGTATGCAGACCTACTTTTAAAAACACGTCAAAATACTTACGTTTTCAAATAATACTAATGCAACTCTTTTTTCAAGTAAACTTTGCGTGACTTTACCAACACAAAATCAGGATTATCTGGGAAGTCCAGGAATAAATGTTGTACAATGAAATCTAGCTTGCGAAGTTCCTCTGTCGAGCAGCAGGCGTAAACAAACAATGACGTCAGTCTTGACTGGAAGAGGGTAAACTGAGGTCCAGCGAAAAAGCCGAAATCCGAAAGTCACGGATCGGATATATTATTTTCAATTTCATTGGGTTTTTTTTTAATTATTATTTCCTCCTTTTATTTTATTTAATTCTGAAACACTAGAAATATTACAATGTGAAATTATATTCCTTTAAATACACTCAGCTAGATTCAAAATGAAATCCCAAGCACTTAATTTTCACGACTTTTCTTCCGACATGATGTTTATATAGACATCAACAAAATCTGGAAGACTCCATGAAAGTGATGATTGTGGAAAATAATTAACAAGTGAGATAACATTATCTCTCGATACGGCAGCATCCATCAGTCAGTTTATAACTTTGCTGTCTTATTACTTTAAAATAAATTGCGGTATCGGGTAAAATTCATTAATGACCACTCAATGAATGAAATATCAAAGCGTTATTCTAGACCCGACGTTTCCTTTAAATTATTAATTCATGTAAAATTAACTTATTCACAATTACTTAAATTTTCTAATTTACACACTGGAACAAAAATTTTAACTTTCCTAGAAATAAATGGAAAGCTTATTATATATCGTCACCCCCCCCCCCCCCCCCCCCGCCTTTACCGACACTACTATACTCCGTTACTTTTGGGATCAAAAACTATTCAGCGGTTTTCAATGAAAGTTTCACAGAATAATTATGAAGTTGTTACATCAGAAGAAAAATTTGGAAAGTTTGCTTTGAACTGCTATATGAACTTGAGACTTATCGGAGACAATAATTTATAATTTATGACTTTTAGGTTTGGGTGCAAAACACAGTTTTATGTATGACGTTATCAGGACGTTACTTGGTGAGGGACAAGCAAAACTGACCCCTATAAAAAAAATAAAATGGAGGATTGTTACATAGACTTCTGCATATCAATGGAAAGATAAAATTGTGAATTTTGTAAATATCCAACTATAATACATTCATCAATTACTACTAGGGGGTATTTGACACCTGAAAAATGGGGGATATTGGGTTGTTTATGCATCCATTTTCAGTGCACCTATGCATTTTTAACCCCCCTGCTCAACAAAAACAGAAAAAATCAGACAAAATAAGTTGTATGCATTTCACAAAACAAGTCCTAAGGTTTTCTTTTAGTGTGCTTTTAGGGTACATTTTCCACCTCTTGAAAGAGCTACATTACCTGCTAATTGACTCATGCAATTCTGCACATGTGAAAACTGGATGTTTTGGGAGTATCTCCCCCCCCCCCCCCCCCCCCCAAAGTCTCACAATTTTTTTTTTCTAAAAATGAATGCACATTTTTTTCTTTAAATATTAAGATAAGACTCTATTTTATGCGAATAAAAACAAAAAAGATGCAGTTTTCGTCTAGACTCCTATAAATATCAGGAAAATCCCTACCCAGCATGCTTCTCTCTGGGAAAAACCCCTGGATTTTATACGAAACTGTGTTTAGCTACCTTTGCAGAATCACCTTTTCGTGCGTCGTCAATACTTCCGGTTGCTACCGGAAACGTATTTTAAAAATGCAATTTTTCAACTTTTTTGTCTTTTAATATTTTTCTTTGATGTTATTAATATAAATTGAGAACTGTTTCAGAATGCGTAATATGTAACTTCTTTTAGAATCCATCAAGAAAATCTCAAGATATTCGCATTTTAATATTCGAAATTGTGTTTTCAATGGCCGAATCGTTAGCGCGTTCTATTCTTACTCAAGCGCCCCGGGTTCGATCCCCCATATGTCCAATTTTTTTTTAGAACATTTTCTTCTAGATTTTTCATTATCATTCTTCAGAATCAGACGGAAGACCTCTCGTTGCTCGCAACGAGTTTTTCTTCTAGTTCTTATTAGGGTCTTCCGTCTTCAGCGGAAGACCCTTCTATTATTCTTCGGTTTCTTTTTCACTTTTATTAGGGTCTTCCGTCTCCAACGGAAGACCCTTCTATTATTCTATTGTTTCTTTTTCACTTTTATTATTCTTCCTTTTTTTCTTACAATTTTTGTGCAGACGATTTCTCGGAGATGGCTTGATCGATTTACTTGAAATTTTCAGGATAGATGTGTCTTCACCTAAACCTGATTCGTTTTTCTCATTTTTTTGAAATTCACTTCCGGTCGGAAGTTATCGCCCTTTAATCGAAATTTAGAGGGCTTTCTTGTCTGCCGCAGAACTTGAGAACGGTTTAAGCTAGAGCACTGAAATTTTTACCAAAGATAGAGGACATGTTGCCATTGTGCACCTGGGTCAGGATGTTTCCCGGAAGTGCCTAGTATGGAAGCTCGGTAGGGGTCAAAATTTAGGACACGAATCTTGACTGATTTTTTGAGACATTTTGCATCATATCTTTTAAAGTATAATTATTTTGTTAAAACATACTGAGCAATATTTGTGCAAAATGACAAGATCTTTAATATGATATCAAGAAAAAAGTGCTGACTCATCACATTAGGGGCTGAAAAGGGCCAAAATTTTTTATTTTATAACTCTTAAACAGTCAATATTTTGTTAGACATTACAGAAGCAAAAATGTTAATCTCAACAATCTACAACTGCATATTATAATTTTTATGTCATATGTTACATAATAAGGGGCCACTGGGGGCCAGAATGCTAAATCTTTGACGCTTTATATCTCAAAAGTGGGAAATATTTTGATAAGTAATATTGAACAAAAATTGTTCAAAATAATGTTCTAAACAATATTCAACCTTTAGTTTTTTGCTATACGTCCCCTTTAAGGAGTTTAAGGGTTGGCCCCTAAATATTTCTTATGCTAATAACTCGAAAACGAAAAAGAATATCTGATTAGTTGTTGAAAAAAAAGTGTTCAAAATCTTAGGAGCTTCAAGATGAAATCCAGAAATAGGGGCTGGGCACTCAAATTAGGGGCCAAAAGGGGCTTAAAGTCTTTTTCCGATAACTCTTTTACAGTCAATATTTTGTGATACATTACTGAAGAAAAATGTTTATCTTAACAATCTACAACTGTATATTATGATTTTAATATCGTATGGTACATAATTAGGGGCCACAAGGGGCCAGAATGCTAAATCTTTGACGCTTTATATCTCAAAAGTGAGAAATATTTTGATAAGTAATATGGAACAAGAGATGTTCAAAATCATGTTCTGAACAATCTGCAATCTTTCATTTTTCGCTAAACATCCCCATTAGGGAGTTGAAGGGTTGGCCCCTAAATATTTCTTTTGCCAATAACTCGAAAACGAAAAGGAATCTCTATATAGTTGTTGAACAATAAGTGTTCAAAATCCTAAGAGCTTCAAAATAAAATCCAGGAAAAGGGGCTGGGCACTCAAATTAGGGGCCAAAAGGGGCTAAAAGTCTTTTTCTGATAACTCTTTAACAGTCAATTATTTGTTATACATTACTGAAGCAAAAATGTTTATTTCAACAATTTACAACTGCATATTATGATTTATAAGTCCTACATTACGTAATTAGGGGTCACAAGAGGCAAGAAGGCTAAATCTTTGACGCTTTATATCTCAAATTCGAGAAATATTTTTATAAGTAATATTGAACAAAAGATGTTCAAAATCGTGTGATGAACAATATGCAACCTTTCATTTTTTGCTAAACATCCCCATTAGGAAGTTGAAAGGCTGGTCCCATAATATTTCTTTTGCGAGTAACTTGAAAACGAAAAAGAATCTCTGAATAGTTGTTGAACAAAAAGTGTTCATAATCCTGAGAGCTTTAAAATGATATGAAGTAAAAAGGGCTGATCCCTAATTTTAGGGGCCGTGAGTGGCTAAAAGTCGATTTTAGAAGTCTTTATTGTTCAATGTCTCTTATCATATTATGGAAAATCATTATTTTAGAATGAAAATCTCAATCAAAATCTTATCTCATCTCATCAAGAATCGAACGGAAGACCCACTCGTTGCTCGCAACGAGATCGTATCTAGTTATTATTATTATTCTTTTTTCTCCTTACCGATTTTGTGCAGAAGATTTCTCGGAGATGGCTCGATCGATTTGGTTCAAATTTTCGGTGTTGATGTGCTTCTATCTGAAGTTTGTACCGGCGCTTCGATTTTGAAAAAATCACTTCCGGTCGGAAGTTATCGCCCTTTAATCAAAAATTAGATGACCTCCATGTCTGTGATGGAACTCAAAAATGGGTCAAGCTAGAAAGCTGAAATTTTCAGGGATGGTAGAGGACATGTTGCCATATTGCACCTGGGTCAGGATATTTTCCGGAAGTGCCTAGTATGGGAGCTCGGTAGGGGTCAAAATTTAGGACACGAATCATGACCGATTTTTTGAGACGTTTCGCATCATATCTTTTAAAGTATAAATATTTTGTTAAAACATACTGAACATAATTTGTGCAGAACATCAAGATCTTTCATATCATACCATGAAAAAAGCGCTGACTCATCACATTAAGGGCAAAAAGGGGCCAGACGTCTTTAATCGATAACTCTTTAACAATCAATATTTTGGTATATATTACTGAACAAAAAATGTTAAGCTTAATAATCTACAACTATATATTATGATATTCATGTTGTATGGTACATAATTAGGGGCCACAAGGGGCCAGAATGCAAAATCTTTGATGCTTTATATCTCGAAAGGGAGAAATATTTTGATAAGCAATATTGAACAAAAGATGTTCAAAATAATGTTCTGAACAATATGCAACCATTCAATTTTTGCCAAACATCCCCATTAAGGAGTTGAAGGGTTGGCCCCTAAATATTTCTTTTGCTAATAGCTCAAAAACGAAAAAGAATTTCTGAATAGTTATTGAACAAAAAATGTTCAAAATCTTAAGATCTTTAAGATGAGATCCCGAAAAAGGGGCTGGGCACTCGAATTAGGGGCCAAGAGGGGCCAAAAGTCTTTTTTCGATAACTCTTTAACAGTTAATATTTTGTAATACATTACTGAAGCAAAGATGTTTATCTCAACCATCTACAACTATATATTATGGTTTTTATGTCGTATGGTACATAATTAGGGGCCACAAGGGGCCAGAAAGCTAAATCTTTGATGCTTTTTATCTCGAAAGGGAGAAATATTTTGATAAGCAATATTGAACAAAAGATGTTCAAAATAATGTTCTAAACAATATGCAACCTTTCCTTTTTTGCTAAACGTCCCCATTAAGGAGTTGAAGGGTTGGCCCCTAAATATTTCTTATGCTAATAGCTCAAAAACGAAAAAGAATTTCTGAATAGTTATTGAACAAAAAATGTTCAAAATCTTAAGATCTTTAAGATGAGATCCCGAAAAAGGGGCTGGGCTCTCGAATTAGGGGCCAAGAGGGGCCAAAAGTCTTTTTTCGATAACTCTTTAACAGTTAATAATTTGTAATACATTACTGAAGCAAAGATGTTTATCTCAACCATCTACAACTATATATTATGGTTTTTATGTCGTATGGTACATAATTAGGGGCCACAAGGGGCCAGAATGCAAAATCTTTGATGCTTTATATCTCGAAAGGGAGAAATATTTTGATAAGCAATATTGAACAAAAGATGTTCAAAATAATGTTCTAAACAATATGCAACCTTTCCTTTTTTGCTAAACGTCCCCATTAAGGAGTTGAAGGGTTGGCCCCTAAATATTTCTTTTGCTAATAGCCCAAAAACGAAAAAGAATTTCTGAATAGTTGTTGAGCAAAAAATGTTCAAAATCTTAAGAGCTTTAAGATGATATGAAAAAAAGGGCCGATTCCTAAAATTAGGGGCCGTTAGGGGCCAAAGGCCGATTTTTTAAAGTCTTTAATGTTCAATGTCTTTTTACAGATTGTGGTAAATCATTATTTTAGAATGAAAATCGCAATCAAAATCTTATCTCATCTCATCAAGAATTGGACGGAAGACCCACTCGTTGCTCGCAACGAGATCGTATCTAGTTATTATTATTTTTCTTCCTGGGAAAATTTTGTCCGCGAGTGATCTTGTAAACTACACATCCGACTTAGGTGAAACCTTTTTAGGGTAAGTAGGCATGTTATGTAAATTTGCGGAATCAAGGTCATTTTGCGCGCACGTGCTTGCAAGAGCGCGCACGTGCAAAACTTAAAATGACCAATATATAATGGATATAACCGTAACTTCTCTATTTTGTGACGAAATGTTTTGAAACTTATAATGTAAGGATATATTAGTAGTATGCACAAGATGCCATGGTCAAAAAAGCAAGATCGCACGCACATACACGTGTGCTTCGCTCTGATTGGCTGAAACTAAAGTCTCAATATCTTTTTTGTTTTTTGATAAAATCATTTGAAATTTTGAACATAGTCATACATTAGGGAGATCTACAGCCTGTAATATAAGATTTTTCATGAAAGCATGTGCATGCACATGTGCTTGCAAGAGCTTGCACGTGCAACACGAGAAAGTCCAATATAATTGATACAGACGTAACTATTAAAATTATTGATGAAATGCTTTTAAACTCATTTTATAAGTATATATTAGTAGTATGCACAAGATGACTTGGTCAAAATAGCAAGATCGCACGCGCATGCACGTGTGCTTCGCTCTGATTGGCTGAAACTAAATTCTCAATATCTTTCTTCTTTCTTGTCATAATCCTTTGAAATTTTGAACATAGACCTACATTATGAAGATCTACAGCATGATATATAAGAATTTTCATGAAAGCTTGCGCATGCCCGCGTGCTGCAATCTGATTGGCTGAAACTTTAAATGGCTACATCTACTTTGTTTTTTGACGAAATGCTTTGAAATTTAAAACATTGTCATGCATTAGGATATCCTACAATATGATATAGAAAAAAAACATGAAAACACGCGCATGCACGTGTGCTGCAATCTGATTGGCTTAAACTTGAAATGGCTATAACTCCCTTGTTTTTCAACCAAACAGGATGGGATTTAGAATATAGATAGATGTAAGGGACTCCTACAAGAAGGTATGGTCATCATGCACGTGCACGCACGTGCGTGCATTTGGAACGAGTGAAATGAAAATTACACTTGAAAGAGTGATTTTTCATACTTTTGGACTGAATGCTTTAATATATTGCATATTAAAATATGTAGATAGTGTAGACAAGATGATATGATCATAACGGACATGCATTCACATGCGCACGGGTGCAATGTAAAATTTGAATATAATTGGTATCCTTCTGAGAAAACGTTGTTAAAGTCAAAATGCACAGAGTTTGTCTTATATAATGAAGCTTACAGGGAATATGGCACCAAAAAGGAGTTGGGGAGCGTTTGGGGAACATCTGTAACGGTCCCCGTTACAATTAGCACTAGTTAGGGTCTTCCGTCTTCAGCGGAAGACCCTTCTATTATTCTTCGGTTTCTTTTTTACCTTTATTATTATTATTATTTTTATTCTTTTTTCTTCTTACAAAATTTGTGCAGAAGATTTCTCGGAGATGGCTCGTTCGATTTGCTTGAAATTTTCACGGTAGATGCGTTAGCATCTGAAGTTAATTCCGGCAAATTATTTTTTGGAAATTCACTTCCGGTCGGGAGTTATCGCCCTTTGATCAAAATTTGGAGGACCTCCTTGTCTGTGATGGAACTCAAAAACGGCTCAAGCTAGAAAGCTGAAATTTTTAGTGATGATAGAGGACATGTTACCATATTGCACCTGGGTCAGGATATTTTCCGGAAGTGCCTAGTATGGAAGCTCGGTAGAGGTCAATATTTAGGACACGTTTTATGAGTGATTTTTTGAGACATTTTCTATCATATCTTTTAAAATATAAATATTTTGTTAAAACATACTGAACAACATTTGTGCAAAATATCAAGATCTTCAATATGATATCAAGAAAAATGTGCTGACTCATCAAATTAAGGGCTGAAAGGGGCCAACAGTTCTTATTCAATAACTCTTTATCAGTCAATATTTTGTTATACATTACTGAAGCAAAAATGTTAATCTCAAGCATTTACAACTTTATATAATAATTTTAATGTCATATGGTACATAATTAGGGGCCACAAGGGGCCAAAATGCTAAATCATTGATGCTTTATATCTCGAAATGGAGAAATATTTTGATAAGCAATATTGAACAAAAGATGTTCAAAATAATGTTCTGAACAATATGCTACCTTTCATTTTTTGCTAAACGTCCCCAGTAAGGAGTTCAAGGGTTGGCCCCTAAAAATTTCTTTTTCTAATATCTCAAAAACGAAAAAGAATTTCTGAACAATTGTTGAACACAAAATGTTCAAAATCTTAAGATCTTTAAGATGAGATCCCGAAAAAGGGGCTGGGCACTCGAATTAGGGGCCAAGAGGGGCCAAAAGTCTTCAATCGATAACTCTTTATCAGTTTATATTTTGTAATACATTACTGAAGCAAAGATGTTCATCTCAACCATCTACAACTATATCTTATGATTTCCATGTCGTATGTTACATAATTAGGGGCCACAAGGGGCCAGAATGCTAAATCTTTGATGCTTTATAACTCGAAAGGGAGAAATATTTTGATAAGCAATATTGTACAAAAGTTGTTCAAAATAATGTTCTAAACAATATGCAACCTTTCATTTTTTGCTAAACGTCCCCATTAAGGAGTTGAAGGGTTGGCCCCTAAAAATTTCTTTTTCTAATATCTCAAAAACGAAAAAGAATTTCTGAACAATTGTTGAACACAAAATGTTCAAAATCTTAAGATCTTTAAGATGAGATCCCGAAAAAGGGGCTGGGCACTCGAATTAGGGGCCAAGAGGGGCCAAAAGTCTTCAATCGATAACTCTTTATCAGTTTATATTTTGTAATACATTACTGAAGCAAAGATGTTCATCTCAACCATCTACAACTATATCTTATGATTTCCATGTCGTATGGTACATAATTAGGGGCCACAAGGGGCCAGAATGCTAAATCTTTGATGCTTTATAACTCGAAAGGGAGAAATATTTTGATAAGCAATATTGTACAAAAGTTGTTCAAAATAATGTTCTAAACAATATGCAACCTTTCATTTTTTGCTAAACGTCCCCATTAAGGAGTTGAAGGGTTGGCCCCTAAAAATTTCTTTTTCTAATATCTCAAAAACGAAAAAGAATTTCTGAACAATTGTTGACAACAAAATGTTCAAAATCTTAAGATATTTAAAATGATATGAAAAAAGAGGGCCGATTCCTAAAATTAGGGGCCGTTAGGGGCAAAATGCCGATTTTTTAAAGACTTTAATGTTCAATGTCTTTTTACAGATTGTGGTAAATCATTATTTTAGAATGAAAATCGCAATCAAAATCTTATCTCATCTCATCAAGAATTGGACGGAAGACCCACTCGTTGCTCGCAACGAGATCTCATCTAGTTATTATTATTTTTCTTCTTCCTGGGAAAATTTTGTCCACGAGTGATCTTGTAAACAACACATCCGACTAAGGTAAAATGTTTTTAGGGTCAGTAGACATGTTATGTAGATTTGCCGAACGAAGGTCATTTTGCGCGCACGTGCTTGCAAGAGCGCGCACGTGCAACACGAAAAATGACCAATATAATGGATATTGCTGTAACTTTTCTTTTTCTTGATGAATTTTTTTGAAACTCATAATGTAAGGATACATTAGTCGTATAGACAAGATGGCGTGGTCAAAATAGCAAGATCTCACGCGCATGCACGTGCGCTTCGCTCTGATTGGCTGAAACTAAAGTCTCAATATCTTTCTTGTTTCTTGTCATAATCTTTTGAAATTGTGAACATAGTCCTACATTATGAAGATCTACAGCATGATATATAAAAATTTTCAAGAAAGCATGCGCATGCGCGCGTGCTGCAATCTGATTGGCTGAATCTTTAAATGGCTCTATCTCCTTTGTTTTTTGACGAAATGTTTTGAAATTTAAAACATAGTCGTGCATTGGGATATCCCAAAATATAATATAGGAAAAAATCATGAAATAACGCGCATGCATGTGTGCTGCAATCTGATTGGCTGAAACTTTATATGGCTATATCTCCTTTGTTTTTTTGACGAAATGTTTCGAATTTTAGAATATAGTCATTCATTTAAATATCCTTCAATACAATAAAGATAAAAATTTATGAAATCACGCGCATGCATGTGTGCTGTAATCTGATTGGCTGAAACTTCAAATGGCTATAACTCACTGTTTTTCAACCAAACAGGATTGGGTTTAGAACATAGATAACTAGTGCTAATTGTAACGGGAACCGTTACAGATGTTCCCCAAACGCTCCCCAACTCCCTTCTCGTGCCATATTCCCTGTAAGCGTAATTAAATAAGGCAAACTTTATGCATTTAAGACGGCAACAACGTTTTCCCAAAAGTATACCAAGTATTTCAAATTTAAGCAATGCAGGCGTGCGCATGTGATTGCATGAGCGTAATGACGATATCATCTTGTCTACACTATTTTACTCATATGCACGTGCATGCACGTGCATGATGACCATACCTTCTTGTAGGAGTCCATTATGTCTGTCTATGTTCTTAATCCCATCCTGTTTGGTTGAAAAACAAGGGAGTTATAGCCATTTAAAGTTTAAGCCAATCAGATTGCAGCGCACGTGCATGCGCATGTTTCCATGACAATTATTATATATCATATTGTAGGACATCTTAAAGTATGCCTATGTTTTAAATTTCAAAGCATTTTGTAAAAAAACAGAAAAAATATTGAGATTTTTGTTTCAGCAAATCAGAGCAAGGTGCACGTGCACGCACGTGCATGCATGTGAATAGTACCATACCATCTTGTAGGAGTTTTTTATGTCTATCTATATTCTAAATCCCATACTGTTTGGTTGAAAACCAAGGGAGTTATAGTCATTTAAAGTTTCAACCAATCAGATTGCAGCGCACGTGCATGCGCGTGATTTCATGAAAATTTTATGTATCATATTGTAGTACATCCTAATACATGTCTATGATATAAGTTTCAAAGCATTTCATCATAAAACAAAAAAGATATTAAGATTTCTGTTTCAGCCAATCAGAGCAAAGCGCACGTGCATGCGTGTGAGTTCATGCAAATTTGACCATGTCATCTTATGTACACAACTTATATATCTTTATATAATGAGTTTCAAAACATTTTATCAAAAAATGTAAAAGTTACAACCATATTAAATATATCAGTCAGTTTACTCATTGCACGCGCCCGCACGTGCATGCGAATGCGCGCGAAATGACCTTCGTTCGGCACATCTACACAACATGCCTACTAACCCTAAAAAGGTTTTAACTTAATTTGGTGAACAGTTTCTGAGAACACTTCCGGACAAAAAAGTACCGGAGAAGAAATAAGAAGAAAAAAGAATAATAATAATAATAATAATAATAATAAGAAGAAGAAACAGAGTAAAAACAATATGTTCCCCAACTTCGTTTGGGGAACATAAATATAAGGGACTCCTACAAGAAGGTGTAGTCATTATGCACGTGCTTGCGCGTGCGTGCACGTGAAATGAGTAAAATTAAAAATACACTCGAATGAGTGTATTTTTTAAATACTTTTGGATTAAATGCTTTGATATTAAGTATATTAAAATTTGAGATAGTGTAGACAACATGAACACGCGTGCAATGCCTATTTTTAAATATATTTTGTTTTTTTCTTGGAAGACCTTGATTAAGTCTAAATTGCATAAAGTATTTCTTATCTAATAGAGATTACAGGGAATATGGCACCAAAAGGGAGTTGGGGAGCGTTTGGGGAACATCTGTAACGGTCCCCGTTACAATTAGCACTAGTTCTTTTTTCTTCTTATTTCTTCTCCGGTACTTTTTTGTCCGGAAGTGTTCTCAGAAACTGTTCACCAAACTAAGTTAAAACCTTTTTAGGGTTAATAGGTATGTTGTGTAGATGTGCCGAACGAAGGTCATTTTGCGCGCATACGCCTGCACGTGCGGGCGCGTGAAGTGAGTAAAATGACTGATATAATTAAGATGGCCATAACATTTATATTTTTTGATGAAATGCTTTGAAACTCATTACATAAAGATATATTGATAGTGTTAATATTGTGACACTGTCAAGTTAGCACGAACTCACGCGCGTGCACGTGAGCTTTGCTCTGATTGGCTGAAACAAAAATCTCAATAACTCTTTTGTTTTTTGACGAAATGCTTTGAAATTTTAAACATAGTCATGAATTAGGATATCCTATAATATGATATAGAAAAAAATTCATGAAATCACGCGCGTGCACGTGTGCAGCAATCTGATTGGCTGAAACTTTAAATGACTATATCTACTTTGTTTCTTGACAAAATGGTTTGAAATTTAAAACATAGTCATTCATTAGAATATCCTACAATACGTTATAGAAAAAAATTCATGAAATTACGCGCATGCACTTGTGCTGCAATCTGATTGGCTGAAACTTTAAATGGCTATATCTCCTTTGTTTTTCGACGAAATGTTTTGAAATTTAAAACAAAGTCATTCATTAGGATATCCTACAAAACGATATAAAAAAAAATCATGAAATCACGCGCATGCACATGAGCTGCAATCTGATTGGCTGAAACTTTAAATGACTATATCTCCTTTGTTTTTTGACGAAATGCTTTGAAGTTTAAAACATAGTCATTCATTAGAATATCCTGCAATATGATATACAAAAAAAAAAAAAAAAAAAAATTCAAAAAATTACGTGCATGCACTTGTGCTGCAATCTGATTGGCTGAAACTTTAAATGGCTATATCTCCTTTGTCTCTTGACGAAATGTATTGAAATTTAAAACATAGTTATTCATTAGGATTTCCTACAATACGATATAGAAAAAAATTCATGAAATCACGCGCATGCACGTGTGCTGCAATCTGATTGGCCAAATCATGAAATGGCTATAACTCCCTTGTTTTTCAACCAAACAGGATGGGATTTAGAACATAGATTAATATCAGGGACTCCTACAAGAAGGTATGGTCATCATGCAGGTTCACGCATGTGCGTGTGCATCTCAAACGAGTGAATTTAAAATACACTTGAATGAGTGATTTTTTATACTTTTGGACTGAATGCTTTAATAAATAGTATATTAAAATATATAGATAGTGTAGACAAAATGATAAGGCCATAACGCACATGCATTCACTTGCGCACGAGTGCAATGCTAAAATTTGAATATAATTGGTATCTTTCCGAGAAAACATTGTTAAAGTCAAAAATGCACAGAAGTTGTCTTATCTAATGAAGCTTACAGGGAATATGGCAAGAAAAGGAAGTTGGGGAGCGTTTGGGGAACATCTGTAACGGTTCCCGTTACAATTAGCACTAGTTTTTATTATTTTGGCACTGTTTTGAATTTTCATACATGAATACAAAATTTTCTAAATCAACTTAGCTTCTGTCTACTGATTCCCAATAATAACCCCCCATCCAAAGTTGTGATTGTGCTGAGTTTTGTGTAAGACACATTAATAGAGTCCAAGTAAATAAGGGGGAAGGGGGGATGAATGTTACATCAAAATTGACTTTTTACACGAAAGTAATCATGGTAATCTGCATATCGCAAATTTAAATAATTAATTCAAATTTGTATTAAATTATATGATCAATGTAAATGTCATTGTGAAGTATGTTAAACATGTACGACAGTTGAAATTTACTGACCCGCTTTCGGGCACGCACGTGTACACCAGGGGTAGGGCTGGTGCAGGTGATCGCACCTTGTCCAGTGTACAGCTGTTAGGACCAGGTATGCGTACCAGGTCTAGCTCTTAGACATTATGTAATTTTATTTTATCTTCTACGGATTGGTAGGTCATCAAATTACACACACATACACACCCTACCGATTTCAAGAACAATGCCCCAGAATAAAGGAATGACATTTTACAGACGACTCGGAGAATGCTGATTACACAAAAATCTTCTGCGTATTATAATCCTATATTTGAAGATTAAAAATTTTAAAACACTTTCATTTATAGCCCCACTGAAAGTGACACTGCGATAGATCGTTTCTTTAATCAATCCACTATTAAAATAAAAAATAAAGTGCCCCGCCACAGCATGATACGCCCGTCAAATATTGTTCAATAATCATGAATTGGTTAGGATGCAAGAAAATCAGGTAGCCTTGATTAACAGATTGACACAGATTTCAATTATCTAATTTCCATTTCTTATCATACTTCTCTAAGAGCCTTATATATAGTTACAGTGTATGGACTGATTATAAAAAATAATACATCATATAATTCTAAACTGGTTGTGTTAGAGCATAACGATATCCATCTGCAGCTTTAAATTGTTTATTGCATACCCTTACCGAAAATATTGCCTTCCTGCAAATATTTGCTGCAAGTCTGCAGCAAACATTGCTGCAAGCTTGCAGCAGACATTGCTGCAAGCTTGCGGCAATGTAGCCAAAGAAAGCATGACAGTCTATACAAAGCCTTGGTGTTTGCAGCAAGTTAGCGGCAAGTCTGCAGCAAGCTTGCTGCAAACATTTTACCATGCAAATGAGGTTTGCTGCAAGTCTGCAGCAAACATTGGATTTTCCAAATAAGGGAACCTTGCTGCAAGCCTGCTGCAAACATTGCTGCAAGCTTGCGGCAAACATTGCTGCAAGCCTGCCGCAAACATAGCAGCAAGCTTGCAGCAAACATTGCTGCTAACTTGCAGCAAACAATTTCCTTATGGTTTTGGCACATTCATTTGTACAAGCAGCAAGTTCACAGAAAGCCTTTGTCCTGACCTAAATCTGTTAAGTCTAGAGAAAATCCACCACATGTTTCTGAAAAGATGCAGTTTTATGAAGTTATGATAGGCCCTCTTTACGTTCCTAGACAAAGTTTTCATACCTTTTTAAAATGAAAGTGCATGATAGCTTTTTATATGAACAGAACTTTAAGAACTTTACATATAATTTTTAATAAATATTTTTGTGATTACACATTTACTTATTAATTTGATAACATTTAACTGATTTGGGTCCATTAATACTTTTAAGAAGTATACATATGTGATATCAAAAAGAGGACTGAAATTCATAAGAAACAGATTTAGATTTGACCTAGCATTTACACCAGTTACTCAAACGTGCTTTTAAGAAATATTCTTTCAAATATCAAAATAAATCAAAATCATTTCTTACCAATTAGATATCATTGATAGAATGAACACCTACATCCAGAGTTTGGCACTTTAATCATTCAAATCAATGTATATTCCTACCAAAATACTGAAACATGTACAACTTCAATTCCAACATTTCAAAATGCCCAGTTTTGTGTTGACCCAGTACAATCTGCGTTTCATTGGCTGATTTGACTTGTTTACTGTTCTTGCGAACTTCCTGCAAACATTTGAATTGTGAAAAGTTTCCTGCGAACTTGCTGCGAACATTAAATTGGCGTGTATGTTTCTTGCAATGTTCCTGCAAACATGTTGGGTTCCTGCGAATTTGCTGCAAGCTTGCAGCAATTGCTGCAATGTTTGCCGCAAGATCGCAGCTAGCGGCAATCATCTGCGAACAAGAAAATTTTCTTCCTGCGAACAATTTTGTTTGCTGTAAGCTTGCAGCAGACTTGCTGCAGGCCTGCAGCAAACATATCAGTTTGGTAAGGGATATTTTATGAAATGCTAGTCTGATAAAAATCAAACATAAATTATTCTTCAGACTATAACATGACTGCAATTTGTTGCAAATATATAAAAATTGAAACATAATTTTTTTTTTTCAATGAACACATGTATAATAAGTTTTAATCATATTATACAATACTAATTTATTTTTAATCATACACTAAAACATCAATTTGTTTTAATTACATTTCACCAATTGAAAGATCTTTATCTGGACTAGCCATCAAGAACTCTTAATTAACACAAGCAACTATGAGGCCATTTCTTTTTGCCCAACTCCCAAGAGATAAATTAAGATTACAGCTCCATCAGATCTAGAGTTGCTCTTAGCTCCTGACAATAGACTCATTAATTTCTCTCTAATTTGACATGCAAATTTCTGCTATCAAAATTCTTCTTGACCAGTGCTTGATAATTATGCCCATGGGACAAACTGAATTCCTCTCAAAGCATAAACATTTGTTACAGATTGCTGTAAAGTATATAATGAAAAAATAAGTTTTTACTTAATATAACATTTTTTAATAAGGATACAACTATATTTTTACATTTTTTAGGATTATGCAATTAAAAATTTAAAAAACTTAGGTTTTTTTTTTAAAATTCACTTTAATTAAAGGTCACAGTGACCTTGAATGGGCTGTGACACACCTTCTACTTTAGATGCATACTTTTGCCAAGTTTGAAAGATTTAGGTCTAATAGTTCTCTAGTTATGAGCAGGACAGGATTTTTCCATATTTGGCTATAGCATCATTGTTGCAAATATATAAAAATTGAAATGTAATTTTTTTTTCAATGAACACATATAATAATTAGTTTTAATCATATTATACAATACTAATTTAGTTTTAATCATACACTAAAACACCAATTTGTTTTTAATTACATTACACCAATTGAAAGATCTTTATCTGGACAAACCATATCAAGAACTCTTACTTAACACAAGCAACTATGAGGCCATTTCTTTTTGCTCAACTCCCAAGAGATTAATTTAGATTACAGCTCCATCAGATCTAGAGTTGCTCTTAGCTCCTGACAATAAACTCATTAATTTCTCTCTAATTTGACATGCAAATTTCTGCTATCAAATTTCTTCTTGACCAGTGCTTGATAATTATGCCCATGGGACAAACTGAATTCCTCTCAAAGCATAAACAATTGTTACAGATTGCTGTAAAGTATATAATGAAAAAATAAGTTTTTACTTAATTAAACATTTTTTAATAAGGATACAACTATATTTTTACATTTTTTAGGATTATGCAATTAAGAATTTAAAAGACTTAGTTTTTTGAAAAAATTCACTTTACATAAAGGTCACAGTGACCTTGAAATAGGCCGCGACACACCTTCTACTTAAGATGTATACTTTTGCCAAGTTTGAAAGCTCTAGGTCAAATAGTTTTCTAGTTATGAGCCGGACAGGATTTTTCCATATTTGGCCATAGCATCTTTATTAAAGGTCATAGCGACCTACTTTTTGTGCGCGACACACCGTCTACCCAAGAAGTATAAGTTGACAAAGTTTGATAATCCTAGACCTAATAGTATTCAAGTTATGAGCCGGACAGGAATGGACAGACGGACAGACGGACGGACGGACAGACGGACGGACGGACATGAAGCCTATAACATAATACGTCCCGTCTTAAGACGGGCGTATAAAAACACGCAATGAAAATATGAATTGATATTGAATATCATGAATAGCACACTGGGTGTTTTATCTTGCATTGTCGTATAAATATATCACATACAGTAATTTATATCGAAAGTCCTGGATCTAAATAGAATGAACGCATTTAAAAAAATTAATTCAAGAATTAGTTACTAAACGCTATTTGAAAATTGCTTTGACGATTGTTATAATTATTTAGATACACGAGAGTATATTTTTTTAGAAAAATTTTCATTTTGTACTTCAAATATTTCAACGACTTTGAATTTTAAAATATCATTAATTTCGTTTTATTTTGTTTTGGTTGATATTTTCAAAGGGAGGTAACTCGCGTTTTAGATCAAGACTGTTTTTTCACCTGTAATCGGTAAGATGCACCGCGACGGTGGGATCTACCTGGATTACTGAACCGCGGGGGCACGCGGTTTTTACCTGAGACACCTGTACTAACCGCGATGAAATTCGCACCGCGGGGGTGCGCGGTAAATGCATAAACCGCGTTGACTGTACTGTACTCCTATGTAAAACTTTGATCAGCCATTTTGGCCCCACCCTACCCCCAGGGGTCATGATTTGAACAAACTTGAATCTAGACTACCTGAGTTTCATCTTTCCTGGCCCAGTAGTTCTTGAGAAGATTTTTAAAAATGCCATTAAT